>NC_141541.1:79320000-79487500 GCF_021556685.1 Rattus norvegicus
ATAGAGAACAGTCTTGGTGAGTGGGGGGGGGGGCATGACAGTTATAAGCATAAAAGGGAAGCACTGTGACGATTTTCTAACCCTTTTATTTTCCCGTGTTACTTTTGTGCCCTTTAAGATGACATTGAATATTTCCCATCGAAGCTATTTTTTCAAATGTGTTTGGCCCATTACTGTACATCCTACTACAAAGACACTTGTAGATCTATGTTCATTGCTGCTCTGTTCACAATAGCTGGGAAATAGAAGCAGTCTAGATGTATCAATAGATAAATAATGAAAACGAGGTATGCACAGTAGAATTCTATTTAGGTATAAATAAAACGAAACCGTACATTTACAGGAAAATGGGTGACCTGGAAAATATTGAGCCACACTCAGACAGATAAATACTGAGTGTTCGCTCTCGTATGTGGATCTTAACTTCTAATTATTAAGCATGCAAGTAAGTGTGGTTAGAGCACAAGAAACTAGAAAAGGGATCCATGAGATGGGGAAAAAAGAGGCTTTAAGAGGGGGAGTGGGAGAGCAGTAGTATACACGTGATATCGAACTATAAGAGGGAATCTTGGAGCGCTGTGGTACAATGGGGATGGGGGGGGAGCAGAACAACAAAAATTAAGTGGACATGAAAATGCCAAGAGGTAGGTTGTCACTTTGTGAGATAAAGACAAATTAATGAATAAGAGAAAAGTCTTCGGCCCATAGAATGTCTTTGGGGTTCATTCCTCTGCCCTTTCTAATTTTGTCCCCAAGACCCTGGCCCTCTGGCACAAGCTCTAGGCTTTCTAGGAAGCTGGCTGCACCCCACCCCAAGCACCTCCTTCCTTCTTTCCCTTCTCTCTTTGCCTACAACATGACTTATAGAAACAACATTCCCCTATTGAAGATATACTTCAGGAGAGAGAAGGTGGACTTTGTTTAAAAAGACCTGAGATGCCAGGTATGCTCTCTGCCCTAGGGGAAGTCTATATGCACCTTGCTGACTTCACCGTCCAGTGCCTGTGGGCTGCTGCTGAAGGAAAACATGGTGGATAGAAACAGCTTAGGGGGATAATGTCAGTCATTGGGATCAGCCCAAACTGCCTAAACAGGAACTCGGCCTGACGTCACTGTTAGTCACTGTTAGTTAGACTGGTTTGGAGACCAGTTCACTCCACCTGGCATGCAGACTGGGTTAGAATGAACTCAGTTGTTGTCATAGGGCACAGTGAAACTTCCCCAAAATAGACTATCAGTGTAATCTGTTTCTGAATCAGACCAGTATCATAGCAAATAAACTCCTCTGAGTTCTCTGCCAACAGCTGGCAGATAGAGCATCCTCTGGCTTCCTAAGCATGGAGACACAGCCATTTTCCTGATTTTGACGAGAACTTTGTGAGGAATGAGGTCTCACCTTGTTTTATCGGTGAGAAAACTGAGGCTCAGATAAGCCAAATGGCTTCAGAGTCTCCACCACAAGGCCCTGAAATAATGGTGCTTCTGGGGGCCTAAAAGCAAGTCCCTTGGCCTCCTGTGGTCCATGGCACTGTCATTTGGAATACAGTCAGCAGAACAAGGCCCACGTTATAGATGACTGACCCCACCATGTAGCTCTGTATGAATCACCATCCCCAGTACAGTTTACTCAGCTGTGCAAAGAAAGAAGCTGACTCCACCTGCCTCCTTCCCAGAAGGAAAAATGTAACTAGCTATCAATAACATCAGGAGAAAGGAGATTACATGACTTTTTGTAAAGTATACACCTTTGAGGATATTAGCCCACACTGAGCAGAAAGGGATGCTCTCTAGTACTGTGTTGACTCCCTTGACATCCCATCCAGCTCTGTCTAAAAATCATGGCTCGCTTTCTTCTCAGCTAGGTTTCAGGGATGGCCAGAGGCTCTGAGAGCCCAGGGGCCAGCTCAGAGGAGGCCAGGGTCCACTGCTCCGGAGCTGAAGCCTTGAGCAGGTCTCTGAACCAGCTGCAGCCCAGTATCTCAAATATGAAGTGGGCTCAGGGGGTGTGGTGAGGAGGGAGGGTGTGCAGAATACGTCGAGCATAAGGACTATGCCATACATGATCTCTCACTTTTGTAGGATTGCCATTTAGCCCAGGCTGGCCTTGATCTGACAATCTTCCTGCCACATCCTCATTTCTGTTAGGATTGTAGGTGTGTACTAGTATAACTAACTTACCTATCACAATTGTGCGTGTGTGTGTGTGTGTGTGTGTGTGTGTGTGATCTTAGTATTTGCTTTTACATGTATGTATGTTGTATGTATGTGTGTGTATGGTGTGGGTCCACCTGCTAGTTCATATGTGTAGATATCAGAGAACAACAGGCAAGAGTTGGTTTTCTCCTTCCACCGAGTAAGTTCTGGGGATTGAACTCAGGCTGGCATTCTTGGCCGCCTGTACTCACTGAACCATATTGCCCGGAGCCTTATTTGCCTTTAGATTGGACCCTCTAGGAAGGATGCACTTGTCATGATTCCTCCCTCATCATGGGGGCTGCCTGTCACCAGAGACAAGGGGGCTGAGGTGGAGTCACACCCAGACAGACTGGGTCCAGTCATCTTGGGCACATCTGTTTTTCTCTTCTAACCACCTCTCTCACTCGGAGAGTGCTTTTGCTGGCTTCCTTCTAGATCTTACTGGACCTTGAGGTGTTCGTTCCTGGCTGTGATGGCGCTTTGTTTTGTAGAAATCTGTATGCCTTTGTTTTATTCTGTCTCCTGTCAGTTTATTTTGGAGACTCAATTATCAGAGCTTTAGAGGGCAGAAAGTGTTAGCCTCCCTTACAGAGTCAAAGGAGTGGGATTTGAGCCCAAGGTAAAGGCATCTTTGGTTTCTCATCTACAGAATGCTGATCGATTGCCAGCGCTGAGGGTGGGAGAGGCCAACCGAGAGCCACATGGACCCTTCACTGTCCAATGGCTGGATCCTTCTAGAGGAATTGCTTCCTCTCCCTCCACCCAAGATTCCTAAGTCTCCTGCTTCAGCCTCTGACTATTCCAGCAGACACAGTGTTGTTTGCTTTACATTTGCTGTATCAACACTTTAAGGGCAGACTTTCCCAGCTTGTCTTATGGAGCCGATCTGTGTGGGCTAGTAAAACCCAGCAACTTTCTTTTACCAGATTGACTTCAATCAAGACCAGAAAAAGAATGCAAAACCTGGGGCTCAGGCGTAGAGAACATTTGCACTGTGATAGGATCCCAGCCACCACATAACAGGCTGGGTGTCCTTGTTAACCCCAGATCCATGCAATGGGGAGACAAGAGGATAACTGGGCTTGCCGGCTCCGGATTGGCAGAAAAATTCACATGTCTGGTTCAAGGAGAGACTCTGCCTTGAAGGAATAGGTGGGAACTGACACTTAATACTCTTTTGAGCTCCATGTGCACACACATCTGCATACATAGATGGATACACGTAGGTGAACACACACACACACACACACACACACACACACACACACACACAGAGTACATAATTAAAAAGAATTTAAATTGGAAAACAAGAATGTAAAATCCCTGTAACGTGCCTGGAAAGTTGGAGTGAAATGGTCTTGATCTTCACGGTCAGACCTCTTGATCTTGTTGGGAGCTGTTAGGTCTGCTGGACTTTGTGTAAGGTTAGGAGTCAAGGAGTCTAGGGTGGAGTCATGTCTTTGTCCCTTAGCAGCTGTGTGGCCTTGGACAAGCCACTTGACCCTACAGGTGCGCACTCCTCCCACCCTGTCCTTGGAAGACTTGCAAGAGATAATGGCATGTAGTCAGCACGCAGGAAGTGTTAGCTGGACCAGCTGAAGAGAGAAAATATTAACTGGAGCAGTCTCTTCTCCTCCCACCTCCCTGCTGCGTCTTCTGAGGCTGTCCTCAGACACTTCCCCTGGAGTGCTGTCTGTGGGTTGTCATTTTGTCTGCTCGCCTGTCTAATCGCACAGGAAGTGGGTGGGTAATGGGTCTCTCTGTTGTTCCACTGGCCTCCTCATGAATCTCACTGTTTTGCCTTTCCTCACCACGGGGGCTTCTCACACCCTCTAATGACTGTTTTCCTTTCAGAAGTGGCATATTTTTAGATAAAGCATTTCCTGAGGCTCCTTTCTGGTTCCCTGGCAGATCTCTGACTTCTCTTCCGTTTCCTCTTGTCTTTCTTTGGCCATGAGACCACCCCAGCAGCATGAGGGCAGGAAACAGAAGCAGCACAGGTCTCAAACCTTCCTGGAGCAGTGCTCAGGGGCCAGGCCTGGTCAGGGTGGTCCTTAAAGAAGATCCTTCTGCTTGCTCTCCTGCCTTCCTCAGCTGTATATCTCAGACGGGGAGGTGGTTTCAAAGTTGCCTGAAACATGTACCATGTTGCCAAACCCACACTGAAACTACACCCTGATACTCAAACATGCCTGGGTTTGAATCATGGCTTCTGTGATATGAAGTTTAATATTGGTTGTCCACTTGACAGGATGTGGAATCACCTAGGAGACACACCTGACAGACTTGTCCTGCGGTGGGGAGACCCACCCTAAATGAAAGCAGCTCCGTCCCATGAGATGGGGTCCTGGACTAAAGAACAAGAGAGCGTCTGTCTTCTCTATTTTCTGACTGTGGGTGCCACGTGACCATCTACTTTATACTCTGGCCTTCATTACCTTCTCATCATGAACTTGAACCCTCTTCTGGGAGCCACACTAAGCCCTTTCTATCCTAAGTTGCTTTTCTCAGTTTGTCACAACAAGAAGAGTTACTAATACACCCACTAACTTGTAAGTAACTAAAAGGCTTTAAGCCTCTGTTTCTTTCATTGTAAACCTCCCAGGACTATTGTAACAAGGACAGGAAATACAATAATAAGCAAAAAGGTAAATACATTAAATGAAGAAACAAACAAACAAATAACAGAATCCTGTATCTTGCACCCAGTTGCTGTGACATTTAGAATTTAAGTATCTGTAAGGATCTAGTAATATGTATGGCTGTTATATGTCTCACCTCTAAGTTTGAGGTATTCAGTAAAGGGCTTAGGGCTGGGGTGTGTGCTGGGTGGGGCCTCATCTTTAGGGTTCAACTTGCTCAAAAGCACTGTATTTAGCAAGCTGGGAAGCTTGAAGCCTGTTGGGGAGGCCTGGCTCAGCCAGGCTTCCATGTTCTTGACTTTTCTCTTTTGGGAAGAACTTTGGGGGAACTCCTGCCCCTCCTTCTCCCTTTCCTGCTTCTCCCCTAGGAGCCTCATTCTCACTAACCACAATCCACTGGTCACATTTTTCCTAGAGGGCAAAGCCACCCCCTCCATGGAGTCCTTCAAAGGTCTTTATTCTGGGCTTTAAGCTTGGGGGCAAGGTCTTCAGGAACAGATCTGGAAGCCCCTGTTGTCTATCTCCCTGCTGATAGCACCGACTGCTCAGCCTGTCTCCCTGGCCAGTTGGGATGCCATTTTCTGGAAGTCAATATGATCTTCAGTTTAAAGGGTTTGGGAGGCTGGATACATTGCTTGTAATCTCAGTAGACAGAGAGCAGAGTTGGGAGAAACATGAGTTCAAGGACAACCTGAATTAGTTAGTGATACCCTGTCACTGAAAAAAACATGAACTTAGGCTTAGAGACAAATCCTCTTCTGGCCAGAAAGGAGAACTAACAACATTCATTCTTTTCCAATCAGCACTCCATGAATAATTGTTACTTGGGTGGGCCATGGCATCAAGCATGGGAAGCCATTACTCTAATGTGTTCGTAACCCCCCTCCCCTTCCCCATCCCACCCCAGTCCTAAGAAAACCAGGAATGATGTTGAGTCACATTTATGCTTACCCTACCTCCTCATGCCAGTCTAGATCAAGCATGATAACCTTGGGTAGGAAAGTTGAATTGCTCTGGGTAAATACATCTACATGCACATTCGATGCTGTGGAAATAAGTGGGCATGAGGTGAAGGCTTGCCTGGAGAGTCCAAGGTTCACAGGAGGAGAAGCCAGCTTACTAGAAGTGGCTTGAAAGTACATACACTTAAAAGAGGTAAAAAGATGACCAGCCTAACAGGGATCCCTGGAGTTTGATTGGTGGCCCTGTAGGTCTGGGGCTATCAATCTGGGCCATCTTCAGAATGGAACATTGACTGGCTAGCCTGGGCTTTTGTGTTATTCAATGATCCAGTGCAGTGGGCACCACAGCCACAGTTAAATGGAATTGGGATGACTTACTGACCAGAGACCCTCTGTGCCTGGCCCCAAGGCTGGAGAAGTTAATGCTGGGGATCACTTTGAGATCTCCAGACTCAGCTTCTTGGGAATGGGCATCACATTTGGATTGGAGGTCAATTACTGTGGTGGTGCTTCTAGCTCCAGAGTGTATTCAAGGCTCACAAACAACTTGCTGTATGGAACTGCTGGCTGTCTCCCCTGAACTTCTGATCTCTTGGGTCAGAGTGGGACCCCAAAGTGACAAGTCTGACAAGTTCCAGGTGCTGCCACTGGTCATGTTGAGGCCATACTTCGGAAGCCAGTGTGGTGAACACAGGTCTTGACACTGAGAAGAGAGGTGAGAGTGTGGGAGGTGGCAAGGGACCTGGGTTTGGCTCCAGGCTCTGCTGTGGCTACTCATGCATGGGCAATGCAGAAAGCAGCAACCTGGTTGCTTCCTCTATAACAGGATGATGTTGGCTGCATCTCCTTTCCCCAAGGACTGAGTGGGACAATCACTGATGATTGTCACTGGCCTCTCAGCACAGATGTCACATCGCACATACGTTATTGCAGCTGATCTGTTCAATATTCCAAGGTAGTGGATTTTACTGGTTTTGTTTCATATTCTAAGAAACCAGAGGTCAGGGCCCATGATCTCATGCCTTAGCAGGTAAAGGTGCTTGCTGTCAAGCCTGACAACCTGCATTCAAGCCCTGGAACCCATGTGATGCAAGGAGAGAATTGACTCCTACAAGTCCCTGACTACATGTATGCTGTAGCATTCGGGACCCATGCATGCACGCAAGCCACAATAATAAATAAAATGCAATAAAAGAAAAAAAAAGAAAGGAAAAGGAAAGAAACCTGAGTTCAGAAACTTGTGATTTCATTTAGAGAAGTTCCTGTGTCAAAGGCTGCTCTCCAAGGCACACAAACCATAATGAGTAAATGGTGAACAGTCTAGCAAAGCTCAGGGGGTTGGTTGCTGTTTCTGTAGGTCTGAGGTTGTCAGTTTGGACTGCTTTTAGGTCCACATGTTGATTGGTGTGCATAATTACCCAGACAAGCGCCCCAAATACTGGACAGTCTCTGACTCTCGTTGGGAAAACCTGTGAATGCCGAGACTGGCCAGACATGTTGCTGTGGGTTTGCTAAGTGGTGGGCAGGGCTTAGCACAAAGACATGTTTGGGGGCAAATCCCTGAGCAACGGTGAGCAAACCTCAATTATTCAGGTCTGGGCAGAACAGTAAGTTTCAGAAGTAAACACAACACACCCATGACTCAGTTGCTCTGTCTGAGAATGGGCTACTCCAATACAGTGTGGGCGTTAATTAGGGTGGGAAAGGAGCAAACAGCCCGCAGGGAGACCAAGGGGCCCTGCACCAGCCTGCCTAGAGCCCAGGATGCTGTCTCTCTGAGAGACGGGCAGCAGATCACAAGCGCTACATCTGACTCACTAGCTTTGAAGAGACAAGGCTCATGCGAGGGGCAGAGGGGAGGCTACTGTATCAGCTACACTACCTCTTGCCCTGAGAGAAAAAACCTGAGTAAACAACTTGAAGAGGAAAGGGTTCACTATGAGTCACCCTTTGAGGGTACAGGCTGTCATTGCGGGGAAGTCACAGTGGCAGAAACTTGAAGCAGCTGCTGGTACTGCACCCACAGCCAGGAAGCAGAGAGTGATGAACCATGGTGCCCAGATTGCTTTTCCCTTTTTATTCACTCGAGGACTCTCACCCAGGGGAATGGATGCTCCCTCACAGTCATGCCAGAAGATATATTTCCATTATGGTTCTAAATCCTACCAAGTTGACAAGATTAAGCATCACACTACCATTTGGGAGCCAATAAGGTCAAACCAGACATTGTGACCCAGGAGGCCTGTGAGCAATGGCTTTGCCCCTCACACCAGGAAGCTCCTGAGAAACATGTCCCTTTCAGTCACTGTAAGGTTCAAGGGTCAGGGGTCAGCAGAACTGATGGCTATGGAAGTCTATGTTGGCTCTTAGTTCTGATTTCTTCTACAGGCCATGCTTTTTTTGAGATACCTGATTTTTCCCCAGGGTAAGTGGACATTTGAAATAAACAAGTAAATAAATTGAAAAAAGAAAAGAGAATACACTGGCCTTTGTAAAAGATACCAAGTGCTGTAAATACCCATCGATCAATAGACACATCTGGTTCCGAAGGTCAGATAGCTGGGGTCAGAGAGGCAGCAGACAGGGAAGAGGACCAAGAGAGCAAGAGTGACGAGAGAGCATGGGAGTGTGTGCCACTGTGCCTGTTCCCTCCTCTGCTCCCTAGAGGGATGAGCTATGGGATCCCAAGCTTCCGGAGGAGTGACTGACTGGGCTACAGAAACGGCTTTTCCTCATTCCAGCGCTAACTAGTCACAGCAGCAGGTGGATTTGAAAGGTGAAGTACACATCTTGATAAATGATGAAGTCATGGAAATTTCTAGAAAAGAAAGAAGGTAAGGCAGTACTGACTCAGAAGGTGAAAGGTGAGTTAGAAACTGTATTCTACTCAAGTTTGTGAACTCTACCTTCCCCAACCCCCAAGTAGATTAAGCTGGGAGAAAGAAAAAGGTCCAGTGGTCCTGACACTTTGTACATAGGTCCTTAAGTTTTGCCCTAAATAAAACACTTTATTTGTATTGGTGAGGCATTCTTTATGACATGTCGTTTTAATGCAAAGACTTGCCAGGATTTGTGTGGGAAGCTGCTGTCTGACTGTATTCACCACGGGGACAAGGCCTGAGGCTTTTAGGAGCTGGTGCAGTCCTATCACCTGGCCACAGGTGTCTGCAGCTTGTCCTTGTCACAGGTAAACCTGGAGAGATGAGGCAGGACCAGCCTCGGGGAGCTGGTACCAAATCAGCCACAACAAAGGACAGGGAGGGAGAGGTAGGTAGGGACGAAAACTCTTGAGGTGGCAAGTGCCTGCACCCTTCCTCATGATCTCCTTAACAAAGGATGGTGCTTTCTTTCTTTTTTTTAAATGAAAGTGTTGGATTTTCAAACAGGGTTATTTGCCTTTCATCTCTGTTTTCTCGACGCTTCTATTTTTTGATTTTTGACTTTCATCTTTGGAACCCGTCACTGTGACTCTCACTTCAATGTGCCAGGCACTTAAAAGGCCTTTTGCTTTTCTTTTGGGTTAGAACTGTTTGATATTGGGCAATTTAGATGATTTTATTTGTATTGACCTCATATCTGAGAGCCACACAAGAAGTTCTGTAAAAATCAAATGTTCTAAGATAATGAGTAATTTTGACTCTTTTTTTTTCTCCCCCTCAGAGAAGCACAGTGGTTGTGGGATCCCAAGGGAGTGGGCAACATCGGGAAGCTGGTTGGTACCCAGTGCTTGGCTCCCTGAGGGAAAGGGCAGGATGGGGGGCCTGAAAACTGCCTCTCACTGTTTCTGGTTGGGAGGGGACGCAGCTGTATTAGGCTCAGTGCAGGAGCTTAGATGGAACAGGATTTGAGAGCAAGAAGGTAGGTCCTATAAAGAAGGCAGGAGGCAGGCAGATAGTCAGCCTTGCACTGCACCATAGATTTCTCTCACCACAGTGAGAGAAAGCTGGGAGGGGCCATAGGGAGGAAGATGTAGCAGCCCCCAAAGGGTTGGACTGAGGCACAGACTCCTGTAGCAGGAAACACATTTTAGGGAGCCTACTGTGTAAGACTTCAGCTGTCCAGTTACCTCATCTGTGGATTCCTCAACCACCTAGGCTGTAGGACCCCGTAGGTCATGGACTTGTCTGGGTGCTCCCAGTTGGCGTGGAGAGGACAAGACATTACTGAGTGTGGAAGCCATGTGGATAGACAGTGACACCTGTTTTATTGGGACATTCCTTGAGCTCCAGCCACAAGCTGGTGTAGTTAGGTCTCAGGTCAGAAGGGCCCAGTATCAGGGTCTTCCTAGACTTTGCAAAGGAGACTGAATTCAAACTCAGAGCTGAGGCTCTAAGGCCATGGCCTTTGCATTTCACGGCACTGGACTCTGAGTTAGAAATCCTGAGTTTAAATCCTGCTCATCAGTTACTAGCTATGTAGCTCTGGGTCATTACGTAACTTCTTTGGAAAAATTATTTCTAATTATGTGTGTGCCTGTATGTCTGTCTATGCATGTAATAAGTGCATGTTAGTGCCTGTGGAGGCCAGGAGCCTCACAACTCCTAGAGCTTGGGTTAGAGATGACTATGAACTGTCAGACTCGGGGTCGGGGAACAAACTCGGATCCTCTGCAAGGGCAGACTGTGATCTTACATGCTGAGACCAGCTAGGAAACGTCTTTAGTCTTAGTTTCCTCATATGAGGAAAAGGAGTCATGGGATTGTTGGAAAAATGGAAGAAGATGGTGCATTATAGAGTTTGGCATAATGCCTACCACTGACAGTGCCCAGTGCAAGTTGGCTGTCAGTGTTACATTGCTCAGAGTAGGTGGCGGGGTGGGGTGGGGTGGGGTCAGGAGATGGTCACAAGCCTCCATGTGATGGTCTGGCACTTGATTGCAATAAGTGGAGAAGGTTAATTGAAATAAGCTGGGGAGAGTCAGCTGTTTGAAGCGAGTGTCAGGAGGAGTCAGGCAGGAAGGCTGGGACAGGCAAAAGAAAGGCACGGTTTTGTATGCTTAAACTCATCCTCAGGCCAAAGACAGTCATGAGGGCAGTTGCAGAAACCTTGAACTACACTCTTGGGAAGATTATGACAGATCACTTTGGGCACTTAGTTCATATGGCCTCTGAGAATCCTAGAAGAAAAGGTGAAAGACTAGAGAACTGAAATCAGGCCATGGCGTGTGTGTGTGTGTGTGTGTGTGTGTGTGTGTGTGTGTGTGTGTGTGTAACTGTAATAATCAAAGAAGAAAAGATCTGTGTTTGCCTGTATGATTATATTTCTGCTCATGTTAGGTTAGAAACTTAATGACTGGCTTTCATGACGTGTGTTCTCTCTTGCTCACACATAAAACAGGTTGGCAGAGGTCTGGCCGGATATACGAACAACAAACCAGTGGCTCTGTGTGGTTTCTGTGGCCTGGCTTACTGGTTTGGTTTGGCTATGAGGAGATGTTAATGATCCCAAGACATGTGACCCTTTCCTTTCTTCTTCCCCCAATCCCCGAGTCCTTCTACCCTCATGTGTGAGATTGCTCAATTAAAGATGCCTGCTTAGGGTCACCAGGGACCCACATCAGAAGTCTGCCGCTTAATATCTGTCTTCTGTGGCTAAAGCATCCAGGAGGCATCAGGAAGCCAGCTCTTGGGAATTGCCTGAGAAAACAGTAGAAGGGATTGTGTGTGTGTGTGTGTGTGTGTGTGTGTGTGTGTGTGTGTGTGTGTGTGTAGGGTCTGAGTTCAGTTCCTCTATTCAGAGCTCTGCTAAACTGTGGGGGAGTTCAGAGAGTTTCCTGTGACAGTCCCTTTTGTTTTTATACTCCAGCTTTCACTTACATGGGTGGCCATAGATTTGCCCACTATGGAGACTTGACCGTGTTCAAAGCATCTAGGTCTATTTCCTGAAGCCACAGAGCTTATTGAAACTGGAACCCAGAAGACCCTACTTGCCTTCTATGTACCTAGAAAATAGCCATCAAAACTCTGAGATGAAATAGTATATAATGCCTCCTCCATCCCGGTGACCATAGTGGACAAAAGCAAAGTTGTCAAGCTTCTCACTCTGAGGTGCACAGCCTTGTCCACCCTCAATGTGTGGCCCTGGCTGCCATTCATTCTCTTTAACCCGAGCTACTGGATTAGGACTGGAGGTTCCTACTGGGGAGGAGGGATTAGCATCTACTACTCAGATTCTCTACAATTCCAAAAGCCGGGCTCAGTGTTCACCCTTCTGGGACCCCTTAGCGATGTAGAGGTGTCCAGCTGCTCATGCAGGCGCTAATGAACACTAAGAGTAACTAACCTGTGTCAGCAAGCAGGGCCCATCTGGTTCGGGTAGGGCAAGGGAGACTTCTGAGGCCAGAGCTCAGCCCCTTTAGAATTCCTTGGAGGAGCCCATGACCGGGGACTGCCTCCGAGCCATAGCTGACGTGTCACATCAGAGGGGGTTATGGAGAGCTGCCTCACAGGTGAGCAAACCACTTCAGCAACTTTCCTGTTTCTGGGAACCTCGCATTCAAGGTCTGGCTTGGGTGTAGTACAACGTGTCCTGCCAGGCTTCAGTCCTTTGGTGCTCAAAAATAACTTCTCTAAAGAAATAGTTAGAGTAGGAGAAATGATGTTTATTTACTTGGCTTTGGTCTGTGGTCCTGTCAGAGAAGTGTGTGTGTGTGTGTGTGTGTGTGTGTGTGTGTGTGTGTGTGTAAACCAATAGGATGGATGACAGACACAGCAGGAAGTGGAATGTTGGTACCAGCCCTTCAATAAGTTCCAAAAGCCCTCATGATAAACATCAAGGTGATGATGCTTATGAAAGTGGGGTGAGGCTGGAGCCAAAGAGACTTCTCTTCTGAACCCAAATGTTCATTCACTCACTCCAGTCAATGGTTTTGCTAATTCACTCACTGACATTGTTCTAGTATCCTCTATAGGCCACACACCGTACATAGACCGGTTTAGGTTCTTTCTGAGTGAATACTTCCTGGTTTTCACAATTCCACTGGGAAGGCAGAAGTAGAAACAACATAAACACAGCCTAGAAAAATATTTAACAAGTACAGCATGACGTGTACGCAGCAGGAAAAGAGAGAGCAAAGAGAAAGGTACGCCCAGTGTGGGAAGGGAGGGGTGCAGACATTTGAAGGGAACATGGACTATCAGATAGGCAGGAAAGGGGTGGAGTGAGCCAAGCACATTCAGGATTTCTAAGAGGGTCTGTCCAGTGGGAAACAACAGGGGCAGGTGAGGATAGGGGGGCAGTGGAGGGAGTAGAAGCTTTACTAGGGAGCTGGTGTTTGGAGGGGTCTAGAGCAGGGTGTGTAAGGAAAGAGGCCCTGTGAGGAGAGGGCCTCTCCCAGGACACATGCTGGTGGAGTGGGAACGAGGTTGCCTTAAACTGGGAAGTCTTTATGTGCTAGAACTTGAACAAACCCATCCCAGTGGGGATTTCTCAGCTCCTAGAGAGAAGTAGACAAAAGAAAACTTGCTGGGGAGGATTGAAGGATTGAAGGTGAGAGATGTTATTATCTGGGCAGAAAGTCTGGCCCACAGCTCAGAGGGTCTGGAATGAGAAGCCACTTGATTCTTGGATAGGAGGGTGTGCCTATCACCAGAGGCCATCATGACTGTTTGTCCAACCTGCCTCTCACCCAGGCACTTCTGATTCTGATTCACACATGCACATTCCAAAGGATGTCAGCTAGCTTCCTTCCCTGGCCCCTCCCCCGCCACTTCTAGAAGGCTCATCACCAAGTTTCGTCACTTTCCTTACAGAGTCAGAAATCTAAGAAAAGTCAAAACCTTATTTCAGAACTACCATTTGACTGTCCTTAAGGGCAAGAGGCATGCTCCATGGGCAAAGAGAGGCCTGCAGATCTGTGAGGTTGTGGGTACTTAGAAACCGAGGTTCATGGGAAGGAGCCTATCCTCTTGTTAGTCCAGGCAAATGGGACTCATATAGCCTTGTCTGAGAGCTTCCAGGGCAAACCAGGAATTGTTCATCCTTCGTAGAGACTGGGACTGGCTGGCTGTCCCTCTGACCTTTGGAAAGCCCAGTGGCCTAACTGAAGGTCTCTGGAGTGCTCTGTGCCATGAGGAAGCCACCTACTTTTGAGGACTGACCCTGACCCTAGGGCACTGAGTGACCCAATGTCCTCACAGGACAAAGGAGCCTGAGTCTATTCCAGTCCCCACATCCTTGGGGAGGGCTGGGATCCCTTTCTGCCACAGATGTGGAAGCAGCCAGAACACAGCTCAGGTGTTAAGAGAGGACGTGCCAACTTGGGGGATGCTTGTTTGCTTTTTCGTACATGGAAAAATCTATGCAAGCAACTAACAAAACACAAACCATGAAACACCTGCTTTCTGGGGGACTTTTGTCTTGTTTACTTGATCTGGTTCTAGGAGTGGGAGGAACTTCCTCCAGAAACTGCCAGTTTCCTGAAACCTGGAGCAAGCCTGGGCTTTTGATGTATTTTTAGCTTCTAATTTGATTTATATAGCTATGGTTAACTCTCTAAAAGGGACCCTCGAATGGGGGGGATGAGAGGGAATGAAGCCTTTTTTTCCCCTGAAGGTGAGGCAAAGGTTGTGTCATCTGAAGTTAGCAAGAGACTAAAATGAAATGTCCTGGGTAAGTGTCACCCCCACCTCAATGAGCACTGTCCATGCATTCTTTTAGAGGACATTCTTTTAGAGGCATATGCACACACACATATGTGCACACATTCATGCACGCACACATGCACACAAACGGAGGAAGAGAGGGGGAGGGGAGAGGGAGAGGGAGAGGGAGGGGAAGAGAGATAGGGAGGAGAAGAGGGAGAGGATGGGAAGGGAAGGGGGAGAGGGAGGGGGAGGGAGAGGGAGAGACTGAGTGAGACTGAGCCCCTTTCTGGGAGAGATAAATGGTTAGGAGCATGAAGCAGGGACAGTATTGCTCAGGGACCAGGGCAGTGAGAGTGTAACCCCCTGGGCAAAGGCTCAGCTGAGTCTGCAGGGAAACAGGAAAGATTCAGCCTCTAAGCTTTCTCACTGGGAAAGGGGCTATAGGCTGTTGCTTCTATCTGGTGGGAAGCTGGCCTAAAGTTGAATGCTCCCAACACGGGTCACAGGAGGAAAGGTTTGGAGGCAGGAAACCATGTAGGAGACATTCTCTGAATAGTGTTGTCCTGGATGTTCTGACTTGTGGGAGAGAGCCAGGGATGAAGACAACCCCTCTGCTGTGGATTACAGCATGAGTGATGCACACGCGTGAAAATCTGCCCGGAGTAGAATCTTTTCACTGCGAGAGGGTGGGCAAGAGGCGTGGGAGGTAGGAGGCATGGGGAGGCTCAGCTGTTGCTCTAACTGTAGCCCACGTTGGCCTTGCTCAGGCTATTCCCAAACGTAGGAGGCCATTTTGTGAACTTCCCATTGGATGAGCACTGTCTGATGACTTAAATTCTTATCCATCCTCCAAGAGGCACAATTCAGGTTATGTGGACGTACCTTTTAGAAATTAAGTTTCTTGCAATCTGTAGTAGTTAAAAGAAAAAACCCAGCAGAAACACGGGCTCATTTACTCTGTTTGTAAATCTCTCTTGTTACTGGGGACGGTGGAGATGGTACCTTTAAAATTTTTTTGCTGTGTTATTATCAAGGTCATGAAATTATATTTCTTAAATCTCTTGCTTTCCATGTCCCCGACCAGAGAAAGCATAATCCAATCTATCCTCGATATCCAGGAGCATATAATTAAGACTGGTAACATGGCCTTTGCACAAAAGAGGTATAGAAAATGCTAGAAGAGATAGCATTGGTGACAGGGTGGCACCATGCGCCCAGGACACAGAGGAAGCGTAATGGTGTAAATCACAGTGCAGAGAGGTGTTTATGTGCAAGATGCAACACCTCACCTTCCACGGAGCTTACTCACGTGTCTGTAAAGGAACTGACTGAGACCCTGCTCCTAAACCCCTTAGGTTACCAGATGGTATCAGCTGTCTGGTTTGGACAAAGAGAGGAGAGAACAAGGAAGGTTTCTGGTGTTGAGTGATATGTTCTCAGTCTGCAAAGGTTTTGTGGAGAAGTCAGCATTTGAAGGCCTTCACCCACTAATAGTTAGGAAGTAGTCCAGAAGTGATCTTATGCGAGGACATATTTTAGGCGTGGGATGTGGAGACAAATAAGTCCCAGCCTGTACACAGCGCAGGGCCTATTGAAGTCTAAGTGTCTTGTAGGCATTAGTGCTTTCCAGGGATGGGTTTGAGGAAGAATAAGAGTCAATTGGTTCTCTCTGTGTGAATGCTGAGAAAAGAGGGCCTCAGTTCAGGGTGTCCTCTCTGTTAGGGACCAGTTTTTACTCAGCTCTGCCTTCCTGGGCATCTCTTGTGATGTAATTTGTTTTCATTTTCTTTTTTGTAAAGTCAGTAAGTTAGGAAAGACACTCACTAGATCCAGTGTAATGTCCTAGCTCTATGCACAGTACTTGGTACCAGATCCTCTCCCCACAAAAACCTCCAAACCAAAAACGAAAATCAACCCAAGCAAAAGAACCAACCAACCAACTAATCAATAAATCAATCAATCAATCAATCACTATGCTTCTGCAGTTGGTAAACAGTTATGTAAAGTCATGGACATGGTGCCTCTTGCTTTTCCTGATTTATGCTGCTATGTGAATGTGGAGGGGGACTCATTTACAAACTAATATTAGGGGAGAAGAGAGACGAAACCTACCTGAGTTACTGGGTGGGTGGCAGATGAGGGGCCATGAGCAGTGCTGTCCCTTATGCTTCTGTAGTCCTTCGAAGGGAATGTGGTATCCTTTATCACCCCTTCACCTACCCCCAGGACTTACCCCCAGGGGCCTCTGGGCTTCATCTGTCCAGTTGTGCCTGCCATTGGCTTTGAGTTTACTCAGGTTTGACTCAGTGCTTAGTACCCTCCATATTAGAAGTGCCTTTTTATGATTATTAAGTTAATGCACAGCACTTCAGAACAATAAGAATGTACAGAGATGTGTCAAGAAGCACGAAGACAACCTCAGCGATAATTCTACTCCCCAGAGCAATTGACATTTAAGGACTTTTTCTTTTAGAACATTTAAACTGTTTCCTCTTAATGTGAATGCACATTTTGTAGCGTGGGTTTTTGTTTTGTTTTTGTTTTTTTAGATCAGCTTCATAGTATGCCTCTACAACACTCACCATACCAGGTTTTACTTTATCTCTCCCTCCCTCCCTCCCTGTGCTTGCCTTCTTCTTTTGGGATCTCTGATCATGGCTTCAAATTCCAGCCTACACTCGCTTTCCTAAAGTGGATCAGACCCTCCATTTGTTTCTGTGAATAAAGTTTTATTAGAACATAGCCACGCCCCCTCCTTTGTTCATCTCTTGCCTAGAGCTGGCTGTGTGCTACAATGGTAGAGTGGACTACCAATGCAGACCACAGGCTCTACAAAAGTGTTCACCGTCTGACTCTGAGGACCCTTGTTCTAATAGTCAACTGATAGTAAAAGAAGCCCAGATCTGTGGTGTTTCAGTTTCCATGCAATAGATACCACTCTTGTCCTGGGTGCAGTGGCACATGCACATAATCTCAGAGCTTGGAGCGATCGAGGAAGAGCTTAAGTTCACAGCCAGTCTGGGAAACAGTGAAATCTCTCAGAAGCCAAACAGGAACAGGAACCAAAACCCCACCTCTTTTAAATGAACCATGTAGGGCTGGGTGTGGTGGCACATGCCCTTCATTCCAGCACTCAGGAGGCAGAGGCAGGTGGATCTATGTGGGTTCAAGGCCAGCCTGGTCTACAAAGAGAGTCCAGAATAACCAGGGCTCTGTTACACAGAGAAGCCATGTTTCAAAAACAACAAACAGACAAACAAACAAAAACAGTGACCCTGTAATGTTATCAGACACAAAAGCTTTTATTTTAGGGGACAGAGGCTTGCTGTGTAACCCAGACTGGCTGTGAACTTTCAGTCTTCCTGCCTTCAGCCTCTCCAAGTGCTGGGATCACAAGTGTGTGCACCACACCTGGCTTGAGAAGAGATGGGTTTCGGCACACTGGTGTAGAATGTTTCTACTATACTCTGTGATAAACAAGGACTGCGGTAATAGCAAAATGCAATACAATGGAAACAGGCGTTTGGAGTATTCGTTACTGCTTCTTCATAACTTAGCTCATTTTAAGTTTTACAACATGCCGTGTTTAAATCAGCCCACGGCATTCTTGTAATTTTAGCCCCTGGCTGGGCAAAGGAAGTAGGTCTTGTGTCTGGATAGAGAGAGGAAGATACAACCCTAGCCCCAGGTAGTGGGCTAGCTTGCTGCGGTCCTTGTCGGGAAGCTCTCTGCTCAGGGCCAGACAGGAACCCTTGACTCTTCTTCAGTCTCAGGGCGGAAGAGGAAGGCTCTGAGTACCAGGGGCCCTGTTCCTAGGAAAGAGCTGGAGAACCATACTCTGCAGAGAAAGATAACCAGGGCCCTCCACCCACCACACATGGAACTGAATCATTTTGAGGCCCCACCAGAGGCACAGATGGAGCCCTGACCTCTGTTGACCTGGGTGGGGTACACCATGGAGTAGGAGTATAACAAGGTCTGGCCAGCCAGCTGTTCACCCACTGGCCTTTCTGCTCTGGAAGAGCCAAGGTACAGCCCACTCTGACCCTCTCTGGATTGGGCCTGGCCAGCTGAGGCCACCTAGGGGCTATCTGACTTTGACCCTGGGAAGGCACCCATATGGTGTCAGGATCCATATGGTGTCTCAGAAAATAACTGATTTGAGTCAGGTGGCATTTTTCACTGAGGGAATCATGTGCCCTGAACCCTCCACTTCTAGCTCCTCAGTGGATTTGGAAACAGGCATTGCTGTGGTTGGTGGCTAGAGGATCATGCCCAGCTGAGAGACAAATGTGGCTGAGGCATCTGCCTCCAGCAGTAGGGAGAAGACGGGAGCTCAGGCTCACGGGGCTGGGTTTCCATCCCGATGTTACTTCTGGTCTCTGTGACTTTGGCCTTGTCCTTAACCTTTCTAAATCTGTCTCCTCATGGGTTAAGTGTCTCCTAGGATCATCATGGGGGCGGTAGAACTGATGACCGTGGCAACATGTTGCAGATACTAAGTGTGAGCTTGTGAGCTTGCTCCAGTGGTTAATTGGTGAGTGTACAATACTTCTACAGATGCCGAGTGTGAGAAAGCCGAGAACAGGTTGCACCATGGCTCTGCTGAAAACACCAGGTGCTAAGAAGTGCATATTCTCTGCAAAGAGCTGCCAGCAATTGCAGCCAGATCCTTCCAACTCCAGGCCTCCTATAGAAGCAGGCCTTGTTACTGTCAACACCTTGTCCCATGGAGATTGGAGAAGAGGGAGTAGGAATCACCACGGTAACAATTTACATCTCTCTTTCCTGTAGTAACTTTGCTCTTGAGGTCAAGCTTTCAAGGTGGGTTTCCTGCGGGGAGGCAGAAAGTGGCCAGTGGCCCTAAGCTGGACGTGTGCTAAGGGGTTTGAACTTTCCTAACATATCTTGATTATGTGTATGAATGTGTGTCTCTCTGTGGGTCTATACATATGGGTGCAGGTGCCTGTGGAAGACAGGGGTTCTCTGTTCTCTGGAGCTGCAGTTACAGGCAGTTGTGAGCCACTCAGTGTGGGTGCTGGGAGCCAATCTTGGGTTTTCTGTAAGAGCAGTACAAGCTCTTAGCAGCTGAACCTTCTCTTCAGTGTGAAGTAACTTAAACCTGTGGTCCCACTTAGTAGTGGGGTTTGGGGAGTTTGTGTGCACATAGAGTATGTGGCTAATTTAGCCATCTGAAGGTAGAAAGTGGACCAACGAAGTAGAAGATTGTAGTGGTGGTGGTGGTAGTGTGTGTGTGTGTGTGTGTGTGTGTGTGTGTGTGTGTGTGTGTGTGTGCGTGTGTGCCTCTCTTAGTCTACTGTCCTACAGCTATAGCAAAATACTAGAGAGTGAGACAATTATAACCAATAGACGTTCATTCAGCTGAGAGCACTGGAGTCAGGGAAGCCCCAGTCCTCATCTGTAAGTCATAATTCATGGATCATGAAGCATCATAATCTATCGATTCATCACGAGGAAACCCTCACGACCCCTTAAGGGTCCCACCTCCCTCCAGTCTCTGGCACAATTGTGTTGTGTGTTGTGTGTTGCGTGTTGGAGGCAGCATTCAAACCATAGCAGGGTCTCCGCTCCTCTCCTTTGACTCTAAGTGGATGAGGGAGAGGACAAAACCCAGGTAGTTTCTGAGGCTTTGTAAATGGGGACATTATGGGGACATTGTGGCCCACAGGAAAGGACAAGGGAGCATCTGGTGTCAGATGAGACTCCAGGACACCATATACACCATCCTCACAGCACTGTCTTGTGACATAAGGCTACCAGCAGCGGATGGGACCAAAATTAACTCGAACAAGATCTACATCCAAGGAATGAAGACCCCTGTGTCTTGTCTGCATCTTCCCTGGGGGGTTAGGCACATGAATGGGGAGGTAAGAGTCCCAGAAGCAGGGTCTCCTCGGGCTCTTCCTTCTCACCGCAGGGTGCTCCAGTGTAAGTAGAACGCAGCGCTTTCCGCACCTCATACCCCACCCCAGGAGAGGAAGGCTTCGGAAGAGAACCAAGAGTCTCTTGCTCTTCTCTCTACCTCTTAAGTGCTGGCATCTCAGTATAGCCCTGTGCCTGCTTTATGTGGTCCTGAGGATCAAACCCAGGGGTATTCTACCATATGAATGGCACCTTGAGGGTTGGTAGTCTTTTCCTTGGGTGACAGATAGATAGCAACCTCACACCCCCACTCTAGTTCTTAGAAGATTCTCAGCTAGGATCCAGGACCAGCATCAGTAACATTATAATGTGTAACAATAGCACCTAGGACCTTGGGGGAAACATTGTATTTCTAGGCTCTCTCCAAGGCCTACTGACTTACTAGTTGTGTATAGGGCCTAGCAACCCAGACTGTGTACATGTATCTCAGGGGTTTAGGAACTCACTCATCTGGGACACAGTAACCAAAATAGTTCAGTGCCTGTCTCAGTTTCCACACTCTGTACAGCACAAAGGGTGAGAAGCATTTACAAAGGAGCTACCTACTGTTCCTCTAGGAAGCTCCTTGGAAGTCTCATCCCAGGTCAACACCGTAAACTTGGGGCTTAGGTCTAAAAGCCAGGCATAGTGTTGCTTGCTAATGTGTGAGTTGTGATTTGAGTGTGAAGTGGTCCTGAGGGTCATACTTGATCCCTAGCTGGTAAAGTATTATGGAAGGCTGTGGAACCTTTAGGAAGTAGAGCCTTCCTGGAGGAAGTGGGTCACTAGGGGGTAGCCTTAAAGGCTTTATAACCTCTCCCACTTCCTGTCTCCTGTTTCTTGGCGGTAGATACAATGTGAGTGGCTGTCTCATGCACTGTCACCGCACATCCCCCGTGGTGATGGACTGTGTCCCTTCTTAAACAGAGCCAGAACAAACCCTCCTTTAAGTTGCTTCTTGCAATGTGTTGGGAAACAAGAGAAAATCAAACAGTGTGGAAGGATCTCTACACACTGTCACCCTGGACACCCTGGACTAAAGAGGATCTGGCTTCTCCTGCATTGTTCCAGAGCCTTAGAGAACACTGGAATGTCTGATCGAGAGGGACAGCAGGCTGGGGCTCCTATCAACAGCAAAAGCAGAACAAAAGAATCAAAATATCTCCAGAGAAGGAGTGTTAAGGCTCCCCATCCCCACCCCCAGCAACCCTTGGAGATTAGAAAGCCACATTATCTTTCAAAGTGAATAGCAACTGGTCCCAAGGAACAAGGGGACTTTCAAATAATGGCTAGCATGTGTTGATATTGACAATGGCCCGTAAATCTCAATTTCTCTAGGAGAGAATGTTGGGCGGCATTTTAATTCCAAGCCATGGAGTGAGGAAGGGGAGAGATTTACCTCTGCTGTGGGTCTTAGGGGAGCATGCTTAGAAATACAGCCCAATGAGCATGGAGTTATGCACTAACTGATGGCTTCCAACTGCTTCACGTCACCCCATTATCCAGATGAGGAGTATGACAGCAGAAACAGCTGAGCCTGGGACGCTCCAAGATGGGTTTCTGAGCAGCCATCTAGGAAAGACCAGGGCCCTGGGGAGCCTCCCCAGCATGGCTGATTGTCCCTGTTCCCCACGTCCCCACCCCTTGCTAACAAGCCCACTGCCCTTGCGTGTGCTCACTGAATGCTTTCAAGCAGCCTTGCTCTCTGGGGAGACCTCTGCTTCTCCCTCCCTGCAGTTCTCCAGGGTGGACAAAAAGCCTCTTCACTTAATAGTTTATGATTGCACCGCAGATAACTGACTCTTCCCCTGGCCTGCCACTGGAAATAGACATTTAGTTTCTCCTTATTTACTGGCGCCAGACATCCCGCAGAGCATCTTTGTGTATATATCATCTCATTAACCCTAATTTACTGTGTGACTTTGGACTGCTCGCCCTCCTTCAGCCTGACTCTCTCTGCTCTGTATTCTGGAGCTGAGGAGCTGTGGCCCAGGCTAGGTCTTCTCTCCAGGGGTTGATGGATTTTATTTATCTTGCCTCCCAATACTCAGTACAGCAGGTAGCTCAGAGTCTACTCAATCAATGTGTAGGTAGTTAGGAAGGAAAGAGAGACGTCTGGAGAGTGAGTCCCAGATACTTGATCTGGACTAAAAAACATGGGGCGGGAGTTCTGAGAGCTTATATGAGTGTGTATTGTCTGTGTGTAATAATGTGTATGTATATGAATGTGTGTGGGGTGTGTGTGTGTGTGTGTGTGTGTGTGTGTGTGTGTGTGTGTGTGTGTGGAAGCTGGAAGAGGACTTTGGGGATTTTGTGTCAGAAAGGAAAGCTGTGAGGAGGTCCTGGCTCTCTAAAGTGAGTCACCCAGGGTCATATGGACTTCTGGTGACAAGCTTTGGGCCATAGCTCAAGGCTGAAACTGGCTGGTATGCACAGTGATAGTATCTTACAGAGCATTTGGAAATTGTTACAAATGGCTTGGGCCTGCTGGGGTAAAAGTAATCACTGGAAATTGCAACAGGCCCCAGAGAAAGCAGCCCATGGCAACTGTCTAGGCCCTACCTCCCCTCTGGTAGGATCCAGAGTCTCCGCTTGCTTGCAGCCCCACCCTAGCCCCAGCCGCTGCCGGTAGGTTTCAAAGGCTGTGCACCTCCCTCCAGGCCTTTCTCAGTGCCTCGGAGAACTTGGTAAGAAGCGTGTGAAGTGTGGAGAACTGTATAGATCTTGGAGTCAGGTTGACTTCAAGTCAGACTTTACTGTGATATTTCATCAGTGAACCTGGTGATTAGGCTGTATCAGCTCTAGTTTCCTCATAGTTAAAAGGAGAATTAAAAAAAATATACTTTAGAGAGGATATGAAGTGGGAAGGGGAAGGCCTGGGGGTACCTGGGAGCAACAGGAGGGAGGCATTGGGGTGGATATGGTTAAGATACATTGTCTACAAGTATTAAATTGTCAAAGAATAAATAAAAGGCATTTAAATTATCCTTCGTAATTGCTGGGGTTTGCCAGTGGCTTAGCCTAGCTCTAGAGTCAGTGAGATATCCTGTCTTTAAGGGAATAAGTCAGTGATAGGGCAGGACATCTGGTATCCTCTTCTGGACTCCAAACATGTATAGGCACACATACCTGAGCACCCACATGGATGTACTGCACACACACACACACACACACACACATACACACACACACACACATACACACACACACACACATACACACACACACATACACACACACACACACACACATGCCCCTCTGCACACAACACATACACAAATCTTTTATAGATTCTAGGTTGTTAGAAGAATGACACTCATTTAGGTGACAGCATAGCCATACCAAAGTCTTTGCAGGTGGCTTTGAATCAGGGCAGTGAGCTTTATTTATCTCTGTATTTCTTCCTTTTCCTTGACCCCTCCCGTGCTTACGTGCTGCCTGGTGTCTACTAGTGGGTCTAATCACTAAGTCACAATGGAAGCCAGTTAACTGTCCCTTTGTTATTGACCTTGGGGTCAAACTCTTATGCCCAAAAAGCCAAATGCAGCCATCTATCTTTGAGAAATCAATTAAAACAAGCAAATTAGTAGGGGAAAAAAACAAATAAAATTTGTTCAATGTGGACACACTGGGAAGAGGAACAAAGAGATCCAGTGACCCCACTCCAAGTCCATGTATGGGATCCTATAGTGAGATTAATGTTTAATAGCCAGCCAAGGGTATACAGTCCTGATAAGGGTGTGGCCCACCCACCCTTGACCCAGCATTGTCTGGGCTTCAGTTTCATCCTTTAAGACAGTCTGACAATAAATCTCTGTCTAGGAGGCACATTCACCCTTCTATCTGGTGCCTTTTTTCTCTCCCAACATGAGATTTCTGGGGCAGGGGCATTCCTACAATGGGGTCCATTGTTTCAATAGTCAGATAGATGAAGAGACACTAATGTGTCTTTAGAATGTTTTCTTTCCTGCCAGGCTAATTACACCTTGGAATGTTGTTTTTCAAACGGTCACTTGGGGACCCACAACATTAGCATCGCTCAGACGCTTGTGAGATGTGTAGGCTCTTGGAGCCCATTTAACATCTGATGGGAAAGCTTACTGGCTACACCGAGCTCCCTAAGCGATCCACATGCATGGTAGTGTTTGAGAAGAGTTGCTCTGAGTGCAAGCAACATCAGAAGCTGGGGTAAGCTTCACACTCCCATTAAGGTAGTGAGCAGTGTGGCAACGAACAGGCAGATGCATCCTTCCTTCTGCTCTTGCTCTTCTGGAATGGTTTCCTGGCTCTGTAGAAACACAAAGGACTTAGACTCATGTCTGTAAGATCTACAACAGGAACAGAGCCAGATGCTCACATGCTCCTTGTGTGAGTTTTGATAGAGGCTTGTGACCTGGATAGACCCCTTCCTTTCAGTTACTGGTCCTAGCTCACGTCTAAGGTCCAGACTGAAACAGGAGTCCAAGTGACTTGAGAGGACTCCGATTCTATGTGGGAAAGTGAGACCAGACGTAGGCTGGGTCTTCTGTGCCTCTTGGGTGTTTCCATGGTTTCCTGCATGGGCATTGGATTCACCAATGAAATAACATGAAGCTCACTGAGGAAATGGTCAACCAATGACTGGCCCAGCTTGAGATCCATCCCATAGGGAAGAACCTATCCCTGGCCCTATTAATGATACTCTGTTATGCCTAGCATAACTATCCTTTGAGAGGCTCCAGCTAGCAACTGACTGAGACAGATGCAGAGAGACCCACATTAGAAGGAGCTCAGGAAGTCTTGTGGGAGAGTTGGGGAAAGGAGTGTGTAGCCCGGAGGGGACAGGGACTCCAAAAGAAGACCAACAGAGTTTACTAACCTGGACTCTTGGGGACTCCCAGATACTGAACCACCAACCAAAGAACATACAAGGGTGAGACCCAGCCCCCTGCACATTTCTAGCAGATGTGCAGCATGGTCTTTATAGGGGACCCTCCCCTCATCAACTAGAGTAGGGCTTATCCTTACTCTGTTGCCTGTTTATGGATCCCACTCCTGTAACTGGGCTATCTTGTCTGGCCTCAGTGGGAGAGGATAAGCTTAATCCTGTAGTGATTTTGGGTGCCAGCGTGGGTTGGTATCCAGGAGGGACCTCTTCCTTCTAGGAGGTGATGGGGAGGTGGGGTAGGAGGAGAGGGGAGACTGGGAGGAGGGGGCAGGGCTGCAATTGGGATGTAAAGTTAATAAATGGGAATGTAAAGTGGAAAAAATAAACAATTCTATGTAATAAAATTATATATTGCCTCTCATCCTTTGTTTATGAAGCAAATATTCCATAACCATTTGCTTCTGGCTTACTGTCACTGGGCCTGAACGTCTTGGGGATGAAGACAGGCCCTGTTCTGGGGGTGCTTCCTGTCTCAGGAGAGACACATTGGGTAGATAGTGAAAGAGTAAGGAGCCAAGTCCATGGAAGACCATGGGTGGTACATTTGTGTGTCACTGTGAGCACCAGGCACTCAAGTGGGTGCCAAGCACACCAGAAACTCAAGAGGTGATAGTGTGCTCAAGTCCTGACTGGATCCTGTTTGGAAAATGCCATTGGTAAGATTCTTGAGGTGAGTGGAGAGCTTTGAGTGTGGACTAGATATTGGATAGTATAAAATCATCAGATGAAGTGTTAGCTCCCGAAGTTTGAGGGCCAGAGTTTAGATCCCCAGGACCCATGTTAAAACCAGGCACGACAGCTCGCTTGTAATCCCAATAGAGGCTAGACCAGGACAGGAAGTCCTTAGAGCAAACTGGCAGTCGGATGGACTGGCCAAGTGAGCTCTGGATTCAGTGAGAAGAATCGAACTCAATAAGGTGGAGAATAATCTAGATAACACTTAATGTCAATCTTGAGCCTTGACTTGCATTCACACACATGTGCACAGTGTATCCACACACATGCAAACACATGTACACATGTGCATACTACACAAGCATATACACTTAAAAAAATCAAATATTGTTATATCCACAACTTCAAGGAGGGCATGTGTGTGCGCTGGCGTGTGTGTGTGTGTGTGTGTGTGTGTGTGTGTGTGTGTGTGTGTGTGAGAGAGAGAGAGAGAGAGAGAGAGAGAGAGAGAGAGTCCTTGTGTTCAGTTTACTGCTCCTCTCATTCTCCTGTTCCTCTCAGTCAGTTTTATAAGGGACACACACACACACACACACACACACACACACACACACACACACACACACAGGAATATATCAATAGAGAGAAAAAACAAATACAAGGAAATGTTAACAATTACTGGCTGTCTGGAGGGAATATGCTAATTCAACGTCCTTTAAACTTCCTTATCTATTTCAACACTTTTGCAATAAAAGGAGGGAAGCACCTTGGGGGCGGCACATGAATCAGGCCAGTTCTACGGTGCAGACTGCTTGGTAAACACATTGCAAATATTTGTTTCACAACCATCAAGGAATAACTGAAAAATGTTTCTTTTTATTTCATCCTCAGAAATGCCTGGGGCTGGGTCTCACTGGTCACCTCACCATGAATAAACATGAGGTCCAGGGACCTAGAAGGGATGAGTTCATAGTCACCTGGACCAGATGACACAGCTGGGACTCAGACCCAGGTGTGAAGATCCCACACCTTGCTCTCTTGGGCTTTCCGAGATCTTCCTCAGGGGGGTCTACATTTTATTTCTTTTTATTATGCCTCTCTTTCTCTTTGTATGTGTGCTCAAGTGTATGCATGTGAGCACATGTATGTATTTGAGCATGTGTATGTGTGTGACCATGTATAGGTGAACACATGTGGAGGCAGAATGACAACCTTGGTTGTCATCCTCAGAAACACTGTCGGACAGGTTCATTCATGAGCCTGGAGCTCAGTAACTAGGCTAGGCCTGCTGGCCATTGAATCTCCCAGATGTGCTGGGTCTTCCTCTCCAGCTCTAAGATTAAAGTGCACACACACACACACACACACACACACACACACACACACACACACACACACACACACACGTGCGCATGCGCGCCTTTGTCTACATGTTATGTGGGTAAAACCCATATCCTGAGGCTCGTGAGGCAAGCACTTTACTGACAGAGCTATCTCCCTAGACTCTCTGATTTATTTCTGTTGAGTTGGTTACCCCTTGCAGAGTAGGAACTCACTGCCTACGCAAAGGTTTCTAGGGTGTGGGAGAGAGCCCTTGCAACCTCTGCTCTGTTCTTAGGCACTGCCTATCACTGTACTCCTTCTGAGCTTGCCAGGAGAGCGTGGCAACTGGCCTTGGAAATTTCTCCTTGGCTGAGGCCAGGCTGGGTGAACCTAGGCAACAGCCTGTTTGCAGACAGGCTATGTGGGAAGAACACCTCTCAAGGCAGAGAGAGTACATTTTTGGGTTCATGCCATGCACATCCTCGATGATAGTTCTATTCTGTGCCAGAGGGTGAGTTTTGTCATTACTCTCAATATGAGTCAGATAAGCACTTCTTCCTGGCTTCTTGCCAGTTCCTGCTGGAGCTGCCAGAGAGTCAGAAAGTCTTAATCACTTTGCTGAAAGGGGCTGCTGCCCCCCACCACCTCGATCCCCCAACTAGCTGCCAGCTGGCTCCTGTGTGCCTTAGCTGGGTTATTGCTTCCCACACTGCCAGGAAAGGACCCTGTTTTCTCTTCTTTTCTTTTTTAAAGATTTATTTATTATTTAAATATGAGTATACTGTAGCTGTCTTCAGACACACCAGAAGAGGGCATCAGATCCCATTACAGTTGATTGTGAGCCACCATGTGGTTGCTGGGAATTGAACTCAGGACCTCTGGAAGAGCAGTCTTAACCGCCGAGCCATCTCTCCAGCCCTACTGTTTTCTTTTCAATATCATGTATACATCTAAGCCTCTTTTCTCCCCAGGGGCTCTTATAGCTCCAAGAAAATTAAGACATATTTATGATATCCATAATATCCCCACTTTGCAGCTCAGAACCCAGGTCGGAAGGCCTGTGTTGCCTCAAATGACTCAAAGAACCACAGATCTTGAAAACTATAGATAAGTAGATAGGGCTTTTACAGTCCTACTTCAGGTTAAATGAGGTCATTTGGACCTCATTTAGGTGTAGACCCTAAAACAATGTGACCCATGCCCTTAGAAGAAGATTCTAGGGTTTGGAGAGATGGCTCAGTTAGTAAAGGGTTTGATCCCCAGGACTTAGATTAAAAAATGAAATCAGGCCTGAGATACAATTGGAAATGGTAAAAATCATTGGGAGTCTCTGATCAGTCAGCCTAGCTTACTTGGTGGGTTCTAGGCCAGTAAGAGATCTTTGCTCAATGACAACAAAAGAGGTGGATGGCATCTGTGGAATGACACCTGAGGCTATCCTTTGGCCTCTTGTGTCCACATAGATGTACATCCATACCCATGGGATGTAGGGGAGGAGATGGGATAAGAACTACAGCACAGGGTAGTGGGAACTCATCGGAAAGTGGAGGAGATAATTTTAGAGAAGCTGATCATGAGTATCCATCAAAATCATGAGGCAATCAATTTCTGTGCATAAACCAGCCAGCCTGTGGTTCTTTTGTGGCAGCTCCGGTAGAGTGATACACCGCATGTCCAGTGAACATGCTGGAGTCTAGCATGAGAGCTAACATACACATTGTGGGTGGCTACGTCTCTGGGTAAGTTGATGGCTTACAGTCATCCTGAATGTGGACTTTCACAGTGACCATTGGTTATGCAATTGTGGTAGGTAGGTAGGTCCCTACCTTTCTTTCCTGAGAGGGTTCTTGGATTATTTTCCTGGTTGGGCAACTCTCTTCTTGATTATGATGGTTAATATCAATGATCAACCCTGGGCATGTCTGTGATGAGGGATATTATGACAAGGTTATTTGAGATGTGAAGACATACCTCTGTATTGTTCCTTGGGCTTGGATTGTGGGTTGTATAAAAAGGAAATTGTGAGCTGAGTTCAAACATTCACGGCTCTCTACTTCTTGACTGGAGATGCGATGTGACCAGCTACCTCCTCAAGCTCCAGCCACCATGACTCCCTCATCAAAAGGGCTGTAACCTCAAACTGTGATCCCAAATAAACCCTTTCTCCTTTAAGGTGCATTTGTCAGGTATTTGATGACATATCACCTAAAGCAACTAAGACTGATGATTGGTTGGCGCCCTTGTGCGGCATGATGGTGGACAATTTCGAGAGTCGTTGCACTGGCAAGAAAGATACACTCAAAGGAGATGTCTCCATCTTGTATGGATAGTACTAAGCCACAGAAGGACCCAGATCAGTTCCTAAAATTAAACCTAGAGGATTCTTGTGTGACGCCTTCTGGAGAGATCTTCGCTCACCTTAACAGCAGCCTACAATGTCCAGCTTTGATCCAGGGTTGCACCTTCCTCTGAGATTAGTAGATTAGTGCTCACTCCTTGTTCTGACTTGACTCTGGGGAGCTATGGGCTGGGATGGAGTTTTACAGGGGAAGGTGGGGAGGACTGGGACCTTGTGTATGGATGGCTATGCTCCTGGGCCATTGCTTCTATTTGTCACCCCTAAGTGGCTATGCTGTACATCAGAGGGTCAGAATATGTCCCAGGCTCCTAGGCACTGACATACTTGGTAAGATGAGCTAAAGGCTAAGGTGCTTTCACAGGGACCCCAGGAGACACTTCAGGAAAGTTCACATTGGCGAGGAATGGGGAGACAATTGCTGGACTTGCTGGAAGTCTGGGAGGTTGAGTCAGATGGCTCTGGCTGTGACTTGGCTATTCATTAACTGAGTTATTCATAAAGGATGACTTCACGTCTTTGAGCTACCTTGTCTCTGTTTGTAAAACAGGGTCAATAAATACCTACTTCCCAACACTGCTCCATCAATTAGGTGAAATGAATAGGCACAGCCTTTGGGTTCCTTAAAAAAATAGTAGCTGCCAGGGCTGGAGAGATGTCTCAACAGCAAAGAGCACTGGCTACCCTTCCAGAGGCCCTGAGATCAATTCCTAGTGTCCACATGGCAGCTAACAACCATCTCTAACTCCAGCTCCTGGGTTTCAGACACCCTCTTCTGACTTCTGTGGGCACTGCACACATGTGGGTCCCAAATAGACAAAGCACCCATGCACATAAAATAAAAATATTTAAAAAGCTCAATACTATGATTTTACACATCTTGGATCTGCTTCATTACTGACAGCCTCCTCCCCCAAAGCATCATCTCTGACTTTTCCTCATCTGCACTTGATCCAAAACTGATGCGTGTCTAGTCCACATAGTATTGAAAAAGAAGTAGTGTAAAGGTCATTGAATGCTTGCACAGTTCCTACAGAATCATGCCTTTGTCCTCTGAGTGTGGGAATCTAGAGCCACAGGCAGTTGAGTCATGTAGGGTTAAGTCAGGGCACAAGGTCTCATGTTAGGCACAGAGACCTGCTTCCATGTTCCCCTTTCCCAGTCATTACAAGTACTGAGTGAGGGAGGTGAGCACTGTGGGTCTCCTGGCACCGTGACAACCACACAACGACCTGGAGGACGCCTGGGAGGTCAGTGCAGAAGAGCCTGCTTGTTTCTCATGGGACATTAGAGTAAAGGGGGTCCCACAGGCTGTGCAGTGACTGTGAAGAGCTGTTAAAAGGGTTCAGAGACACCTGCAGGAGTCCTTTATGTGAGGAGAGAACTAGAACAAAACAAGGGTTGCCTTACCTGCAGCCAGACCCCAAGACTCCAGCTGAGCATGGACAGCACCCACAGAGTGTAACCGGGTATGCAAGGGTCCTCCATCTCTGTGTCAGGACAGAGAGAGGGCTATGGAGTCCACAGATGTCATAAAATCATCCTCTTTCCTGACTGTCAGAATCTGTCATGGGTGCTCCTATATTGACCTCAGCTCAAGACCTGCAGGTATAGCTCAGTGGTAGAGGGCTGACCAGCAAGCCTAATGCCCTGGCTTCTCTCCTTTCAACTGCGAACCTCGCCTCAATCTCCAAACATCAACTCAACCTCTGTTTCATCTTCCCTCACCCCACCTAGTAGATCATGCTTGACTTAGTGTAGCAATTAGTCAATAATGATTGCCTGGCTGTAGATTTGCCTTCTCTTTTGATGAAGTCCAGTCCAGAATTCCCAGTTTCCAGGCCTTCCTTAGACTCATCCACACAGGCCCAGTTTTCATAAGCAGCCTCAATTCAATCCATGAGGCAGTCCTAGGGCTCCCCTTTTCTTGCTGAAGTCTGCCAAAGAAACCCCCTTATGCTTGATGCCGGTGTCATCCCTAGAGGCCTTAGCTAGTGTGATGGTTAAGATTGCCAATTTGACAGGATCTAGATGAAACTCTGGGCGTGAGTGTAAGGGAGTTTTAGAGTAGGTTAATTGAGGTGGGAATACCTACCCTAAATATGTGTAGTGCCATCCCATAACCTTGGGTTCCAGACTGACTATAAAACGAGGAACTGAGCTGAGCACCAGCAATCTTCTCTCTCTCCTGCCTGACTAGTCCAATGTCACAAGCTGCTGTGTGCTCCCGCTACCACCCTGGCCCTGTCACGTGGGCAACTTTGAGCCAAAATAATCTCTCCCTTAAGTTCATTTTGTCAGTTTTTTTCCCCTACAGTAATGAGAGCAGTAACTAATACAGTTGGTAAGCCCATCATCTTCAAAATGGGATGTTTGCACCAGTCTAATATTTACAGGTTTACAGTAAAAACTCAGTGAATTAACGCAGATGGGAGTGAACGTTTCAATGTCAAGTTGATACCGATCAGTAAGTATGGTGTGAAATTTGCACATAGTTCTCTTTTCCCAGTAAGGGATTTTCATGATGGACGATTCCTAATATGTTACTGGTTAAGTTTCATGGGAATGTCATAGTGGTTAAGCTGCATGGGAATCTCATGACTTAGGGCTCAGAATAACAATGAACAAGAATACTTCAGAGATCTGCTCAAAGTTGGACTTGCTTTGAAGGAAGAGCCAAATATTTGTGTGAGGGCCCAGGGAGACTGCAAGACTGCCGAGTACAAGACTCCACCCGTGCCCTTTCCTGCTGGTGTAGTTTCTTCCCAGAAGGGAGTGACCAGGGTTTCAGCCAGGCTGGGAGATAAGGCTCTCTAGGCAGCAAGGAAGGCACCTAGTAAGCTATACCTCCTCAAATGCCAACCTGCATCTGGGCAGCACAGCCTCCAGGGTCAGGGAAAACTTCTTAAGGGTGGAGCTAGGGGTCCTTGCTTCTGCTCGTCTCACTGCCATAGTGAAGTCTCGTGAATTCTTGAGTTCATTCTCATTCTTTCAGCCCTTCGAGTCAAGACTATTCATACTCTTTTCTTCTTCCTCACAATATTCTCCTACTTCTTTTCCTTTAAGACTTGAACCAGGGGGCTGGAGAGATTACTCGGTGGCTAAGAGCTCTGGCTGCTTTTGCAGAGGACTTAGGCTCAGTTCCCACTACCCACACGTCAACTCACATCTGTCTGCCTCTCCAGTTCCAGGGGATCTGATGCCATCTTCTGGCCTTCTTGGGCACAGTGTGTACATTGTTTGCAGACATACATGCAGGTGAATAGTCAACACACACACATGCACACACACACACATGCACACACACACACACACACACATGCTTGTCTAAACTGCCTTCTTAGCTGACCATTCTTGCCTCAGAACTCTGCACAACATAAATTTGTACACTTATCACATTGAATCAAAATTGTCTCACATACTCTAAGGTCCTGGACTCTTAGATTGAAGCTTTTGGGTAAATGAAATGGTGATTTTTGTACTGTCCTTGGGGCTTAGAATGCAGCAAGTGGTAAATAACAGCTATAATTTTGTTTTATGATTTAATATAAATTAGTATTTTTCCCTTCACTATGTTGGTTCCTCTTAGTACCAGGGAGTTGGAGTGTCTGACATCAGAGTCTTACACAGCTATGTGTAGGCCAGTCCTTCTCAGGCCCTGCCCAACCCTGCTAATGTCCAGCTTGTGTGAGAAGAGCGCCCTGGAGCAGATTTCCAGGGTTAGAAAGGAGTGGCTCAGTGCTTTTGTGGCAATTTCTCTACCCATCACCATGGAGTCTCAGCCCGGAAGCTTCTCTTCAAGAAATACTTTCTTTTCAGCTTGCAGATGTTTTAATTTGGAAGAGCACATTTTTGTGACTACCTTGAATTTAATATATATTTGGAAAATTGGGACCATCAACATTCTTTCGTTCCTTTCAAGGGGAGGGCCTCGTAAGACCTAGCATCCTGTGAGGATTGATAGGTAGCTGGTGGCTACTGGCAAGTTGACCGTGATCCTGTAAATAACTTCTCAGCTATGCTGCTTGCTAGAAACCTAGTGAAACTCACTGGAGCATACACACATCTCTCTGTCTCTCTCTGTCTCTCTCTGTCTCTGTCTCTCTGTCTCTCTCTCTCTCTCCTGTGTGTGTGTGTGTGTGTGTGTGTTTGCTTGTGTGTACACATGCACACATGAGTTGGGGTGCCTGAGATAGCCAGAAGAGGATGTCAATCTCCTAGAGCTGGAGTTACAGGCACTTGTGAGCTGTATAGTGTGGGTGCTGGGAACTGAACTCAGGTCTTTGAGAGAGCAGCAAACACTCAACCTCTGCATCATCTCTCCAGCCCCCCAGGAATCATATTTTAACAAATCCCCAAGTGTTTCCAGAGTTCCACTGCTCTGGTCAAACTCCTTATTTCATCATAGTGAAGTTGATATACTTTTAAGTCATCCAAATCATTAAAGTAACTGTACTATATACTACATAAAAATTGGAAGAGATAAAAATCCATATATAAACTCAATGGAAGTAGACACATTTCTGTGCATTTTTCCTCCCAATATTTTCTCTTCAACGCTTCAAATAAATATATTTTCACAGAGTTGTAGTGACCGCACACATTCAGTTAAACATACTGCCCATTTCTCACCTAATGTTGGGACATAAGTACGTGTCACTTACATGCTTTCCCAATTCCACACCCTCTACTGGGTAGCAGTGCGCAGACCCCAAATGTGAGCTGGCGTGGGTGGATGTGAAGGCAGGAATGTAGAGAGGAACATGTCTGCAAGGAGACCACCCCTTCGTAGATTTGAGTCTCTTTGTTTCTCCCGCCTTCTGTCCCAGCCCCACTGGGAAAAATAAAAACCGTGAGTGTTTCTGGAAATAGAATTAGAAGCAGAGAATGGTAGATTAAGCTAATAGCTTTGCCTTTTCAGAAGCCGAGGAGACATCACCGCGCTCCCTAGTGGCAGTGACGGAGAACTGCACCTTCTTAGGAGCAGTCCTGCAGGCATCCTGAGATCATTCAGTCGTCAAGGACTAGTTTTGGTTTTGTCCCCCACTCCTGTGCCTGACTGTGAGCCCCGACATTGCCAAAATTACTGCGGCTCCGTTGCCCCTTGCAAGATTAGACCCACTGCAGCTGAAGTTCAGCTATGGTACCTGTCGCCCGTTGGCAGGGGTCTGGATGTCCTGCCCTCGCCTTTTCTTATCCCATTCCCTGGTAGGCTGGACTCCAGTTCACCGGGAAGGCTCCAGTCTAAGGCAGACACCCTTCTTTGGAGCCAGTGGCCAGCCACCTTACTGGTAGTGAGAACTGCTGGCCCCTTTGCCCTGTGTAGACCATCGACATCAGAACTATGATCTTGGAGATGTATTTGGAACTGCTCTGCTCTGTCTGTGGACCAGGACTAAATCAGGGCAGCCTGTCTTCCTGCCGAGTCGTCTGTGAGTACCCAGCATGGCAGCTGGTGTGTTAAATAGGGCAGAGGGAGGGGAAGACCAGAGAGGGAATCTAGATACCCAATTTTGGCTTTTGGCTGGGCGCTCTCTGGGTGATTTGTGTTTTTAGGTCAGTTTGCAGGCACAAGGCCTTCAGTGGCTCTTCAGTTTCTTCCTGTGAAGTGCTAGGTCCCCGAGGAAGGCAGCCAGGGTGAAAGTCGGCTGTCTTTTCTCTGAACCCATTAGGAGGGTTCTGGACTCACTGGGCTACAAGGCCAGGACATTCACCAATGAGCAGGAGAGTCTCGTAAAGAGGAAGGGGGGTTTCTGTACAATGCTGGGAGCTGGTTCGCAGCTGCTGTGGAACTGTAGGAATGCTCGTCCTAGGGGTTCAAGCTGCATTTCTGCCCCCCTCTTCTAATAGTTACAAGCCGGGAATGAGCAAATCTCCTTGGGGCAGTGATCTGAGACTGGCTGGGCCTTCAAGGATGATCAAAAACGACAGGTCTGACTTGTGAGTGCAAGGTCCCTCTATTCTTGTGGCCCTCCTGTCAGGACAAACTCCACACTAACCTGCCTCCTCTCCAGCAGGGGGGCAAAGAAATCATACGCTAGATAACCAGTGCGATACCTCCCAGACTTAGGCCTAAGCTAATAGTAAGTAATCAGCCAGCCTGCCTGCGGCCCGCCCACTTGCGTCCTCCCTCCCTTTCTCTTTCCCTCCCTCCCTCCCGTGCTCCCTCCCTTCCTGCCTTCCCTCTCTCTTCTTCCCTCCCTCTCTCCCTTCCTTTCTTCTTATGCAGTAAAATCCCACTTTTATCCAAAGAGCACACCGTGGCTTTAAAACTCTGTATACGTTTAAACAGACTTCCAACCTCAGGTAGGACACATAGAATGACTCAGTGCGTTCGATATTCCACCCTATTTTCCTGCCCAGCTATTTCATGTCAAATTTCCTTACAGTTATTTTTAAAAGCAGCTAGATAAATTGGTTTTCAACTTTCTTTTCGAGGTCATAGGTCCCTTTCACAATTCACCAAGAGGTAAAGAACCACGTTCTGTCCCTTGCTCAAAACACAACCTACACACAGCCTTGGCAGTGTCTGAGGAGGGGTTGGGACTCTGAAACCCACCACCCGGGCTGAATAAAGACCCCTAGTCTTGAGCTATGAGCATCTCAGGGTCGCTAAGAGGCCATTTATTCCCAAAGCCCATCGTTACCAACTTTCTGAAATTTTTGGTAGTCGGCATTTGAGTTTAAAGAGGGACTTGGCAGTTGCCGGGACCTGCACTGGTGGTTGGCTACGGTCCGCTGCAGTTTAACGAGCCCTGTACGTGTGCAGGCTCCTGGTCGCTCTCTCCTCTGTCCTCCATCTTCTTATTCTCCTCCCCCTCCATTTCCTTTCCTCCTCCTCTTCTTCCTCAACTTCTTATCTCCTCCCCCTCTCCCTCGTCTTTGTCCTCCATCCTTATCTCTGTCTCTCCTTCTTCCTCCCTAGATAATTTACTCTCAGAAGGTATTCGGGCTTGAAAGGCAAGTGCACGTTATCTGCTCCAAAGCCGTGCTTCTGCCCAAGGAAGACCCCGTTTTCTTACTCTCTGATGCCAGCTTGCAAGGCCCCACACAACACCCCCCCCCAGGCGCGGTCTTTGCTCGGGCATTTGGGCATGAGCTCCTCCACGTTTCTCCAGTGGGGCTCGTGGCCTGCCATGCTGTGGTGGAGGAAAATGTACACCCGTGACTGATCACCGTCCTTACACTCAGTGGGCTGCCTCGCGCATCGGATTTGACACATAACGTGGATCATTTTCACTCTCTTCTGTCCATGATATAGAAATATTTTCAGTAATATTTATGCAAAATTAGTAATTATTTTCTCAACTCGTTCGTCAGTTTTAAAGCAATGGACAGGTTTTTTTTTTTAAGACTAAATTCCAACTTTATGATAGTCAAATACAACAAAAATACTCTGGTGTGAACTTAAATTTTTACTTGCCAAGCAAATTCTTAAGCTTTACAGTTCGCAATCTGTTTTATTCATAAGTTTTAGACACAAACAAATAAATCTTAGCCGATAGGTATCACATTAGAAAACAGAATTGAGGTAATGTGAAACCTGTGGTCCCATCTTTATCTTTATAGTCTCTTCCCTGTCACGTTTATTTTTAGCTTCCTGTTTAAATGTGGGAATGGGTATTAAATGCCAGGAGGGTTGGAGACATGAAATGTGTCTGAGAGAGAAAGGATTCTGAGCCACTATACGTTCATTCCCACGAGTCGCACACGTCAGTTGTTTCTGAGCTCCAGGACTGCGTAAGTAGCATGTGCATGAGTATAGGAACACATGTGCCATAGCACACGTGTGTGGCAGTCAGGGGACGACCTCAGGGGTTGGTCTTTGATTTTTTTTTACACCTCGCTTGGGACAGGATCTCTTTGCTGCTCACCACTGCATATAGCATGCCAGCTGGCCTTTGGACTTTAGAGATTCCTGACTCTACCTCCCACCTCAGTGAAGGCGAGAGGAGATTACAGATGCGAGCTACCATGCCTGGCTTTTTACAGGTTCTGGAGATTTGAACTTAGTCATTATGGCTTGCATGACCAATGTTTTATGCACTGAACCTGAAGTTGATGTTGATGGCAGTTTCTTGTCCTCAGCGTTGTGGGTCCTGTGGTACATTGTTGTGGGACCCTTCTGCCAACAATAGGATGAATGTAACAGTGCTGACCTCTGCCTGCTAGATGATGCTGGAGAAGTGTTCTCTCTATGATGTGCAATGGAGAATGCTCGCCCGCTAGATGATGGAGAAGTGTTCTCTCTATGATGTGCAATGGAGAATGCTCGCCTGCTAGATGATGCTGGAGAAGTGTTCTCTCTATGATGTGCAATGGAGAATGCTCGCGTGCTAGATGATGCTGGAGAAGTGTTCTCTCTATGATGTGCAATGGAGAATGCTTGCCCGCTAGATGCTGGAGAAGTGTTCTCTCTATGATGTGCAATGGAGAATGCTTGCCCGCTAGATGCTGGAGAAGTGTTCTCTCTATGATGTGCAATGGAGAATGCTCGCCTGCTAGATGATGCTGGAGAAGTGTTCTCTCTATGATGTGCAATGGAGAATGCTTGCCCGCTAGATGCTGGAGAAGTGTTCTCTCTATGATGTGCAATGGAGAATGCTCGCCTGCTAGATGATGCTGGAGAAGTGTTCTCTCTATGATGTGCAATGGAGAATGCTTGCCTGCTAGATGCTGGAGAAGTGTTCTCTCTATGATGTGCAATGGAGAATGCTTGCCCGCTAGATGCTGGAGAAGTGTTCTCTCTATGATGTGCAATGGAGAATGCTCGCCTGCTAGATGATGCTGGAGAAGTGTTCCCTCTATGATGTGCAATGGAGAATGCTCGCCTGCTAGATGATGCTGGAGAAGTGTTCTCTCTATGATGTGCAATGGAGAATGCTCGCCCACTAGATGATGCTGGAGAAGTGTTCTCTCTATTATGTGCAATGGAGAATGCTTGCCCGCTAGATGCTGGAGAAGTGTTCTCTCTATGATGTGCAATGGAGAATGCTTGCCTGCTAGATGATGCTGGAGAAGTGTTCTCTCTATGATGTGCAATGGAGAATGCTTGCCTGCTAGATGATGCTGGAGAAGTGTTCTCTCTATGATGTGCAATGGAGAATGCTTGCCTGCTAGATGCTGGAGAAGTGTTTTCTCTATGATGTGCAATGGAGAATGCTCGCCTGCTAGATGCTGGAGAAGTGTTTTCTCTATGATGTGCAATGGAGAATGCTCGCCTGCTAGATGCTGGAGAAGTGTTCTCTCTATGATGTGCAATGGAGAATGCTCGCCTGCTAGATGATGCTGGAGAAGTGTTCTCTATGATGTGCAATGGAGAATGCTCGCCTGCTAGATGATGCTGGAGAAGTGTTCTCTCTATGATGTGCAATGGAGAATGCTTGCCCGCTAGATGCTGGAGAAGTGTTCTCTCTATGATGTGCAATGGAGAATGCTTGCCTGCTAGATGATGCTGGAGAAGTGTTTTCTCTGTGATGTGCAATGGAGAATGCTCGCCTGCTAGATGCTGGAGAAGTGTTTTCTCTATGATGTGCAATGGAGAATGCTCGCCTGCTAGATGCTGGAGAAGTGTTTTCTCTATGATGTGCAATGGAGAATGCTTGCCTGCTAGATGCTGGAGAAGTGTTTTCTCTATGATGTGCAATGGAGAATGCTCGCCCACTAGATGATGCTGGAGAAGTGTTCTCTCTATGATGTGCAATGGAGAATGCTTGCCCGCTAGATGCTGGAGAAGTGTTCTCTCTATGATGTGCAATGGAGAATGCTTGCCCGCTAGATGCTGGAGAAGTGTTCTCTCTATGATGTGCAATGGAGAATGCTTGCCTGCTAGATGCCGGAGAAGTGTTCTCTCTATGATGTGCAATGGAGAATGCTCGCCTGCTAGATGATGCTGGAGAAGTGTTTTCTCTATGATGTGCAATGGAGAATGCTTGCCTGCTAGATGCTGGAGAAGTGTTCTCTCTATGATGTGCAATGGAGAATGCTTGCCTGCTAGATGCTGGAGAAGAGTTCTCTCTATGATGTGCAATGGAGAATGCTTCCAGACTCTGCTGGGTGTTCCCAGGAGGGCAAAGTCACCCCAATGAGAGACACTGGTAAAAGATGCTCCATGCGGAAAGGATCCTGGTGACCCTGCAGCTTCCCCAGAAGGTCATTGCACCAGCCACACACTGACAAATGGGTTTACATATGACTAAGAGAATTCTGCTTTCCTGGGACCAGAAGCCCCCGACTCTCACCCTGTTTCCTGAGGTGACCCAGCGCTAATCAGCACTCGTGCCTTCAGCTTTTGGATAAACCAGGATTTGAAAAAAACAGCAGGTTGAGGAGATTGTCAAGAAAAATCCAGATAGTGCCAAGACATGTGGGAGGGGATAAGGTAGAGTGGAGGAGGCCAAATCTCCTGGGCATGGATTATTTCCAAATCCCAAGTCTCAGTGGCAATAGAGGCTGATGATAGAAAGGGTGAATGCAGTCTGGTGTAGTTACACAAGGACATCAGCAAAGAGAATGGATGAACTGCAGCCACATACAAATGCGTGGATGGCCTTCAACTCCAAGTGACAGAGGCTGGCACGAGAGCACTCGAGAGATTTCTCATGAAGGAAAAGTCCCCAACAGGCAAAGTGACACATTAAAGCTTAAGTTTGTAAAAATTCTTTGAGGACTTATGCTCTAGACTTTTTCTTCCCTCTCTCCCTTTTCCTTCTCTCTACCTCACACCCTCCTTTTGTGAGACAAAGTTTCACTCTATTGATTAATAGTTGGTCTCAAACTCAGAGCAATCCTCCTGCCTCAGTTTCTCTACATCAGCAACTACAGGTGTGATGTCCTAATATATATATATATATAATATAATATAATGTATATTAGAGTAAAAAACAAATATAATATTCAGGGTGCAGAGGTGGGGAAAGCTGATCCACTGTGAACACAGGGAACAAAGGTCAGTATCTTGCTTAGGAGGGGGCTCCTGAGCATGTGTGATTTTGTGCTTCAGACTCTCTTCTCTTCTCAGCCCTTCCTCCCCATATCCAGATTTAGATTCAGGGTTCAGATTAAAAAACACCTCCTCCAGAAAAATCTGTAAGCTTCCATCTACTGTAGATCAAACCTCAGCTCTCTGTTCACTGCTGTCTGACTACCCTGGACTACGTTATGTCTGTGACCACACTGTAATTATATAACAATCCGGGTAATTTTCACTCGTCTTTCTGAGCAGATTATGTTCATCTCTGGTCCTACATCAACTTTCACATTTTCTTTTTCTTTTTTTTTCCTTTCTTTTTTTTTTCCGGAGCTGAGGACCGAACCCAGGGCCTTGCGCTTTCTAGGCAAGCGCTCTACCACTGAGCTAAATCCCCAACCCAACTTTCACATTTTCTAATACCCCCGAACTTTCCAGAAGTGTGGTTAACAGAATAGACGAGTGAACACTTTCTTCCTCTCTCCTTCCTCTCTTTCTGCAAACTCATTTTATGTAGGTTTCCATCTCATATAGAAAATTCTGACCAAAAAGTGGAAACAGCATAGATTCTGTTTTGGACCCCAGTCTTAACCCTTTGTCTCCCCCTCCCCCATTTATACAAAGATGGACCAAGAGATTGATAAAAAAAAAAACTGTCAGTACATTCCAAAATTCCCCCTTTGCTTCTGCAGGAATTAAGCTGGTCTCTCACCTTCAGGCTGGCACTCCGATGTGGGCAATGTCCAGTGCTTTGTGTGCATATTTATTCTCCCTTTTGACAGACACGGTGAACAGCAAGAAAGTGACCATCTGTGCTGTTGCTACAAACTGACCTGCCTAATCCGACTTCACGCCTTCCTTAGTATCTTAATTCAAGTATAGACGTCAATAAAAACACAGTGAGAATAAAGAAGTCAATAAAAACACAGAGCACTAAGAATAAGATGATCTAAGCAGGATACCGGCATTATACATGGCACACAAAATATCAGCAAGCAGAGTAATTAATATGAAATTAATAACTGACTTAGGCTATACAATAATAAAGTCAAAAGAACAGTCATTTTTCCATAAGAGGAAAAACGTTCTGGAATTCTTGGGTAAATATCCATTAGTAAGTTAGTGATTCTCAGTTTTTTTGGTGCTCTCTTCAAATGTAGTTTTTGGGTTTTTTTAAGATTTGTTTTTATTTGTGTGTGTGTGTGTGTGTGTGTGTGTGTGTGTGTGTGTGTTCACATTCGCGCTCATGCATGTGTTAGCTAGTTTTGTCAGCATGATACAGGCTAGAGTTGTTTGAGAAGAGTAAAATTCATCTGAGAGAAGGCCACCAGACTGGCCTGCGGGCAAGCCTTGGTTCATTTTCTTGACTGATGGTTGATGTGGGAGAGCCTAGCTTACTGTGGGTGGTGCCACTTCTGGGCTGGTGGTCTCTGATGCTGTAAGGAAGCAGGCTCTGTGAGTCAGGAGGAACAGGCCATTAAGTGCTCTTCTTCCCAAGCCCCTGCTTCATAAGGTACCTGCTCTGGGATCCTGACTCCCCTCATAGGGCCAGAGTAGAGTGTTGTATCCCCTGGAGCTGGAGGTACAGGCACTTGTGAGTGAGCTACCTGTGCATGCTGGGAGCTGACTGTGGATCCTCTGGAAGAGCAGTGATCACACTTAACCACTGTGCCATCTTCCCAGCCACAAGTACATCCTCGAGGAAAGAAAAGTCTAAGTCTCTGGTGGATAGAAGCTCAAGTCTGTGACCTCAGTGCTCAGGAGGATCTCAAGGTTGAGCCTCACTTGGGCTACACAGACTGTCTCCAAATCCATCCATCCATCCATCCATCCATCCATCCATCCATCCATCCATCCATCCATCCATCTATCCATCCATCATCCACCCATGCATTCATCAATCCACCAATAAAAATTTTAAACACTCTGGGCCACCAGATCTTCATGACCAAGAGCACAGAAACAAGGTTCCAAGCCCCTGTGTAATTTGGTCAAGTTGTCCAGTTACTTCAGTCCTACCATTTACTGATCTAACACACCATTCAGCCAGGAACTTGGACCCATCTGCCTGACAGACATGTAAGTCTGTCCTTGGCCGTCAGTGTAATTTATGAAGCTGTAGACAAAACAGTCTTCTGGTGGCCCCTTCAGCTCAGGAGAAAGCTTTGTCAGAGAACTTAAAGACCAGGATACATCTCTGCTTTAGACAGGACTAGAAATAGAACTCAGATTCCCTTTTCTCGGGAGAGAGAAAGGTGATTTCACATACACACCCCCCAAAAAAGACAGAGTATTTGATTGCACATCACGCTCCCAGATGATAAATTAGAATTCAAATGAACCATAGGGAAGATTCCCAAGACTTTCAGATCATTGTGTGCTGACAAACATCTCCCAGGGTCTACATGACACCTGCAGGAGACTGCACTGCCTGTTACAAGGGCTTTATTTACGTCATCTACTCTCAGAGCAGCTTTTTGAAAATGCGGTCCCTTTTACAAAGTGCTACACAGCTCTGGGTGCCTTGGGAGCTACTTGCAGAGCCACTTTGCGAGCTCTGAAGCAGATTCCATCCCACATCGCCAATCTCTGCAACACAGTCAAGAAGAGAAATCCACGGCCATTTCTGGAGAAAAGGCAAACACGTACCTGTTCCCACGCCTTGTCCACAGGCACTTGACTGGATAAAGATGCACAGCACCAGGGAAACGGAGATTTGGAGGTGATTTCCCATGTCTCTCGTCTTACCCGGGGCCTGAGGTCTTCTTGTTAATGTCTAGAACTAAAGAGACCAGAATGCTTCTTGGTATTTAGTTGTGGAAGGCCCCCATTAATTATTAACCCTAAAACATGTTACCCAGTATTTGAACACTTTCTTTGCCTCCTCCAATCCAAATCTAGCAATATCTAGATTGACCCACAGAAGCACTTTTTAATCTTGATAAATTTGGGAAATAAAACACCTCATCAGGCCTTCTTTCCTTTTGAGCCAAGCTCATAGTTCAGAATCAATCAGTTGAAAGTTAGTGCGGTGTGTTTTGACATTTGATCAAAGGTCAGCTAGGTGACCTCTGTATTGTTGCCTGTGTTATCCTATAAAGCACTCAGAGGGGAGGTGGCGTCATGGTCCTGGTCTTTCTAGTGGCATGTTGGCCCCAAAGAGAGGTAAAAGCCCCCACCCCCAGGGACTCTGCTTCCTGTTGAGGTCAGCCATGTTTTGGGCATCTGCAGTATAATCGTGGTGGGGTAGCATCTCTATAGCTGAAAGAGGAGCTGGAACCTGGTGAGCTCAGGTTAAGAAGGAACTGGGTGAGAAGCAACGACCAGAGTCTTGCTGAGGGCCCTGTTGAGAGATACCCCAGGATAAACTCACTGACTGGGTTAATTAATGTCCAGTCGAGAGTAGAGGGCTAGGAAGCAAGGTCATTCAGCAAAAGCATACAGGGAAGAGGCTGTGATGTGCAGGGCTTGCAAGAGTTCTTGGCTCTCTAGTGTCATTTAAATTTTATTTATTTATTTAGTATGGACGCCCTGGACAAATAAATGTTATGTGTTGAACACCACTGTGTACCAGGCGCTGTTGTTGGCTCTTGAGATAGTTAGGTGAATAAAGCGGACAAGTACTCCAGTCCTTGTGGAGTTTACGTACCACGGGGGATGTGTGCATGAAAAGGATTATATGGTAGAAAGCAGAGATACAGCATGAGAACAGTTTGGCTGGGAATGTAGCTCAGTTGGTAGAGTGCTTTCCTAGCAGGCCTGAAGCCCTGAGCAAGATCCCTAATAACGTGGCTTTGGTGGCACACACCTATAGCCCCAGCACTCAGGAGGAGGCAAGAGTGTCAGGAGTTCAAAGTCAGCCTGAGCTACATGATGCCTGGTATCAAAAAATAAAGTAAAAATAAAGAAATAGCAGGGATAACGGAGAAGGCGGTGGTTTTGAATGGAATGGTCAGAACGAACAGTTAGGGCAAAGGTCCTGAGGTTGGAACACGGTTGGTGTGTTCTAAGGACAGGGAGAGGGCTACTGAGCAGGGAGACCCATCCGAGGCTTTTACATAAAAGACTTGGACATGCAGAACAGAAGAGCAAATAACTGGGTCTGTGAGCAAGGCTGAAGAGGAGAGCTGACTGAAGAGTGACTGAGCCAGGAGGCTTTGATGGTGGCTGGTGTGATGGAATCATGGATGGGGGCTGGGCTGGGTTTTTGGGAGTGAACCTACTAGACTCCTTGGATTGACGGGAGGGAGGAGGCGAGAAGAGAGTGGAGAATGACTCCGAGGGTTTTGTTTTCAGCCAATAGATGAATAGGGTTACCATCAACCGAGACAGAGAAGCTATGGGTGCAACTAGCTATGCTAGTTGGTGGGGATGAGGAGCAACTCAGATTTTGCTCTGTGGCGTCTGAGTTGGCACTTATACACTCCAGTAGATGGTAGAAGTGGTTAGTAGACAGTTAGGTAAAGTGCCAATCGCTGTCTGCTAATGACTGACTTAAAAGCTCTCTGAAAGATCTGGGGAGACAGCTCAGGGAGGAAAGCGCTTGGAATGCAAGCACAAGGACTTGAATTTGATCCCCTAAAGCCACATTTGAAAAGAGCCAGCCATGTTCTTGCAATCCCAGTGCCTGGGAGGCAGGACCAGGCTGATCACCGAGCCTAGCTGGGAAGCCAGCCTTGCATAATTAGAAAGCTGTGGGTCCCAGGGAGAGACTCAAGATGGAGGGTGATTGAGAAAGACAATGGATGCCAGCGTTTGCCTCCCATGAGCATATGTGCACGCAGCTGTGAATGGTCTCGAACCCATCACCGAACCTGTGTGCTCTGTGGCTGAGCTTCCTTCCACAGCTGTGGGGGCTATCCCGATTCCTGAAGAAGGACTGCGTTTATGGATTCGGGGTATCTCCTTCCTGTTTTGCATGGTTAAGCAGGATCTGAAACTTCTACTTTTTTCACACTAAGCATTCAAATCTTCAAACCCCTAAGACCATTTGGCCGTGGGTCCCTCTTCTATCACCCTGCTCTCCTCTCTTCTTCTCTGATTGCTGTAGCAATCACCCCCAACCCCTACCTCACTCTGCAGGTAAACTTAACCAAATGCAGTGAGCCCACCTGCCTCCTGGCTCTGCTGTCACTGAAGAATGTTCCATAATAGCAGCGGCATCTATCATCTTATCTCTAAGGTGGGGAGAGCGTGACCTGAGATAATATTTTAAGATGCTCCCTTACTTTTCCCTAACGTGCCCTTTCTCCCACATAAGAGAGATAAAGTAAAATAAATCTATCTAGTGTTTGTCTTCCTAAACCATGAGATCCCAGGGCCAGGAACTGCTAACTGACCAGCAAAGGACTAAATTTCTCTTTTAATCATTTGAATTTTATAATAAAATGATATACATATAATACACATATATGTATATATTACATGTAATGCCTTTAACCAGTTCCCTCTCCCTTGCCCTCTCCTCCCAAATCCCCTCAACCACCATTACTTCCTAAGTGCATGTGTTCTTTCTTAAAAACTCACTAGGTCTATTTAGTGTTGTCTATATATGCACAAATGTTGGACTTCTACTGGAGCAAGGGGATGCTTTGAGGGCTACATCCCCAAAGAGAAAGCTCATTCTCTCTCCTTCTGCAGCCAGCAGCTGCCAGTAGCTCCACAGGCATCCCTGGCTGCTGCTGCTGCTCTTGGTTATCCTCCAGAACCCCATGGTAAGATTCTGTCACTGATGGTACTTCATGCTTGAGTCCTAGGGCATGGAGCAACCAAGCTGGGCTAAAATGTTTTAAAGGGGGCTGGAGAGATGACTCAGTGGTTAAGAGCACTGACTGCTCTTCCAGAGGTCCTGAGTTCAAATCTCAGCCACCACATGGTGGCTCACAACCATCTGTAATGAGATCTGATGCCCTCTTCTCTGGTGTGTCTGAAGACAGCTACAGAGTACTTATATATAATAAAGAAATAAATCTTTAAAATGTCTTAATGGGATACGAAGGAATCTTCCACCTTTTCATCACTGGAAAGACAGCATTCAAAACTGCTCCTGGAGTTGAGAGCAGAGGGGATGGTCCCTTGTTTTGTAGAAATCCTGGGAGGGGGTAAGACCCTACACAGAAAATGCTCTGTGTGCATTCCTGGGCTTGTGTTGGCGCCATGCTAAGCGTCCAAGTCAATAGGTCAAGATGACAACAGGACACACACTCAGTGTCCACCTATGTGAGTAAATTATGGAGGACTAAGTACTTGCCTTTCAACTCATACCTGAGTGCTGTGTCTGCTCCAGAACTGTGGTATAACTGGGGTAAGATAGACAGGATAGAGAGAAAGAGCCCAGGGACCCCTGAAAGCAAGCATTTGGAGCCAAGACAGCAAAGGTGCTTGTGTGTCAGCATTTGTGGACTAAGAGTCACACCTCAATAGACACAAGTCCATGATGAGTGTTGGAACACAAGTCCATGATGAGTGTTGGAGATCCATATGTGGGGTGAGTGCCTTGTTCATAAAAGAGGTACAGTAAACCACAGTGACTTATTTTGAGGCAACATGATCCATAGTCAAGAGTCAAGGATGAAAATCAGGCCTGGGTCCGAATACTCGGTCTTGCACTTACTAGCCGAGTGCCCTTGGGTAGTGTTCTCCATCTACACAGTGGGACTGATGTCTTTCCAATCTGATTAATGATGATGCATGTGAGGTACTCAGCAACCCTAGTAATAATATCGATGACAGTATTGTTATTTGTGTATGTGTTGGGGTGAGTGAATGCACATATGTGTATGTGTGGTTGAGGATAGAGGTTACTCTTGGATGTTTTTCTACATACTCTCTACCTTATGTGTTTATTGATTTTTCTCCCATTGAACCTGGACCTCATAGACTCAGCAAGGCCAAATGGCCACCAAGCTCCAGGAAATTGCACCTCCACCTCCCTAGTGCTGGGATCACAGGCATATTTTTTTCTCTAACATGGGTGCTGGAGATCTGAACCCAGGCCCTGTGCTTAAACAGTTGCATCTCAATGACTTGGCCATCTCCCAGTCCTTATTGTTTTAAATGTGTGTTTAAAATCACGCAGAGGATCAAGAGTAAAAATACCATAGTGGTACAAAATGAACATGAAGGGAAAGCAATGGCTTCACCACTCAGCTGCTTCCATGGCCACAGTCTCCAGAGGGAACACAGAAAGGACAAGGTATGAGCTCATCCCAAGAACAGCAGCACGAGCCTCTCCTGAGCCGGGTGGAGTAAGATCTGCAGCCAAGACATTGACTCAGAGAGCTGCTCGGAGGCACAGTCAGTTGGATGAAAGCAGCTGAGGCCCTGAGTTCTCTTTGTGCAACATTAGGAGATTTATTTTGTGTGTGCTTATACTGCTCTATGACACGTAAACAAATAAATGTTCACATGAGGGGGCGTGTCCAAAATAATCTATGAAGACAGTTGCAAGAGGGTGATGTGCATGAATTAGAAAGACAGAACCACTCCTGGTCCTTCAGAGCCTGACTATAATGCCTTAGACACCTTGAATGTATACAGTCAATAGATTTGTTCAGCTTTTTCCATGCCTAGGAAAAGACAGCCTGCCTGCCTGCTTTCCTCCCTCCCTTCCTCCCTCCCTCCCTCCCTCCCTCCCTCCCTTCCTTCCTGCCTGCCTGCCCACCTGCCTGCTTTCCTTCCTTCCTCCCTCCCTCCCTCCCTCCCTCCCTCCCTCCCTCCCTCCCTCCCTCCCTCCCTCCCTCCCTTCCTTCCTTCCTGCCTTCCTTCCTTCCTTCCTGCCTGCTTTCCTTCCTTCCTTCCTTCCTTCCTTCCTTCCTTCCTTCCTTCCTTCCTCCCTCCCCCCTCCTTCCTTTCCTCCCTCCTTTCCGCCTCCTCCTCTTCTCCCCCTCTCCCTTCTACCTGACTCTGGGTCTCATATGTTCCAGGCTATAGTTTGAACAGATGACCTGAACCTCTAACCTTCCAAATGCCAGTGTGACAAGTGATTGACATCATGCCAAGTTTATGTCCCTCGGTACCTAGAACTCAGAATGTCACGAATTCTCCACCTGGCCTCTATCAACTGAACCGTCTTTCCTGTCCTACATAGCAGCTTCCTGCCAGCTTTTCCTATGAGCTGCAATGGACAGCAGGCCCCTAAGAGGCTACCACCATCATCTACTTTTTCTAACCCAGTTCCTCAAAGACTGTTCTCATTTGAGCAACACTGCACTCTGGTTTGTAAAATAATGTTTTTATCATTGGGTTTTTTTTTTAAATGTTCCCAATTCCAGCGACCTTTTAATTTGAAGAGCTTCTTTTAAAAAATGCTAATTTCAAGAGTCTGGTATTTGGTGACCTGAAATTAATCTTTTCCTTTAGAGTCACAGTGATAAGAAAACACTAATCAGGAGGCAAGAAATAAATACTCTGTGGGGCTGAGGAGGAGCAGACCCCAAAGGAGGGAAGGCAGAGATGGAGGTGAGTTCAACTACAAGGGAAACCGTGCACTGTGTTCACATGTGTGCAGGTGAACATACATGTGAGTTCAACCTTAGATGTGGCTCCTTTGCACTCTACATTTTGTGTTTGGAGACAGAGTCTCTCATCAAGCCTGAAACTCTGATTTGGCTAGGCTGGTTGGTCAGAGAGCCCAGGAATTCTCCTGCCTCTGTTTCTCTGGCACTGGGATGGCAAGCATGAACCCCACTACCCCTGGCTTTTCTATGTGAGTTGTAGGGCTTGAACCCATCCATCCCTTGGTTGATAAGTCAAGCACTTTATTGACCAAGTAGTCTTCCCAGCCAGACTGTACCCTCTCCCATTCTTGTCTGGCTCCTGGTTGCCTGGGATGATCTTGTGAGTAAAAGACTAAGCTTTTATTGGGTCACCGACTGATCTGGGTGAACACTCTCATATTATGGGAGCAAAAACGAGCAGAGGGCAGCCAAGCACACAGGAAAACCTCATCGGTGGCGTTGGCAGGGAGCACGGCCTCACTTGAAAAAGAACTGGACTGGAATTTGCCCCTTCCCTTATCAGTGTTAGGAAACAAAGAAAAGGAAAGTAAATACATGGGGGAGGGGCAGGCAGGCATAGACCGTTTTAGACCACTTAAAAGAATCAGGTGGTGGGAGCATTCAAACTATTTTTCCATTTGTTAATTTGTAAATGTGTGGGTTTATGATCGATCAGAGGTCGACTTGTGGGAGTCAGTCCTCTCCTTCTCCCCTTTGGGTTCTGTTGGTTGAATTCAGGTCACTGGGCTTGGTGGTCGGTATCTTTGCCCTGTGGGCCATCTCAGAACCCTCTGAACTCACCACTTTGATCATTTTAAGCAGCCATTTATTCACCCCACGGGTTCACCCAGGCGAGTGGGCGTGTCTTCATATCAGTTGTCTTCTATCTGATTTTGTGAACAGAGATAAATTCTGAAACCACACCCCTCACCTTAGCACTGAAGGAGAGGAGAGCTGAGACCCCTCCCTAAGCTCATTTGCAGACCTCCCAGTCTGGGCTAGACCACAGACTCTCAGGATTCTAGCTGTGGATGTGAAACAACCGGGGGGTGGGAGGGGGACGAACAGGGACAGTTCCAACCCTCAAAGTTCCAGCAGTTTGTTTTTGGTTCTAGATCAGTGGTTCTGTTGGCCGTGACCCATTGAGGGTGCCACATATCAGATATCCTGCATATTAGATATTTACATTAGGATTCATAGCAGCAGCAAAATTACAGTTATGGAGTAGCAAAGAGACCAGTCTTACGGTTGGAGGTCACCATACAAGAAGGAACTGTATTAAAGGGTCAAAGCATTAGGAAGGTTGAGACCCACCAGTATAGATCCCATGTACTAGTGACCTATTTTATGATTTCCACAGCCCCAGGAGAATGGAATGCCTTTCCCCCCTCTTTGCTCTGTGTGTTAGAATTAGAAACAAAGGGAAGTAGATAGTGTCCCCACTGCTGTGAGCAGTGACGATTGCTGCTCCCTAGGGCTTTCTGAGTTCTTTGAAAAGGGTGCAGTGTAGAATTTGTGGCATACCTTCTCTGCATTTTTTATTTAATCTGAGTGAGTGCTGCTTGTGCTTGGGGCACTGGGTCCTTCCAAGACCAACTGAGGCTCGTGTTGCTGTGTCTGATGGGGCAAACCAGGAGCATAGCTTGAGCAGGAAGCCAGCATGGGGCTGTGGCTCCCTTCCTAGGCTCCAGTGCTCCTGACCAGTAGGCATTCATTCCGGGGAGTTTGTCCTCACCCTGGGTGTCAAAGAAAAATGCCCCATGCCTCTCTGTGACAGCTGGTCTTCATGCCACGTGACTCAGAGTCTCACGAAGGCCTTTTAGGATTAGCACCTGCAATTCATGGCTGCAGGAGCCGGAAATTGGTTCCCATTTGTTCCTTTTATTCTCAGCAATCAATTTCAAGTTAGTAGTTGATCTCCAGGGATGCTTAATACAAGGCGCTAACAATTCAGGGGACAACTTCTGAGTTGTCTGCACAATGCCAGACTCTATGTGAGTACATCTGAACTTCAGAAAGAGTCCCTGGCTGCAGACTTTATTACCCTTCTATAGATGGGCAAAGACGAAAGGCAAACAGATTACAGAATTACCCAAATCCTCTCTGTAGTCAGAGGTAGAAATGGATTTGAACTGTGTAGGTTTGATTCTAAAGTCCATACAATGAAAACACTTTTGTTAAATAGAGTAGGAGTCATTTGTGAGATTTCCACACATCCAAGGTCTTAAAAATGGAATCGTGTCTTTTGTAATCCGTATACGTACACACACATACATGTGCACACACACGAGAGCACACGCATATATCAGATGCATTCTTATAAAAACAAACCCTACAGCTTTTTCTCAACTACTTAAGAGAGATGAGTCCTGTAACTGCACGGGAGACCAGCTGATGGTAGAGAAATATGCATATATTATAAGAGGTAGGATGGAATTATATGTTATAAAAATATATAATATATGTATATAATATCTATATCTATGTATCTATATCTACAATCTATCTCTATCATCTATCTCTCTATCTCTCTACCTCTGTCTGTCTGTCTGTCTGTCTGTCTATCTCTCTATCTAAAAGAGCAGCCAAGGTGAGGGGTGGGACTCAGAGCAAAGGCCCAGGCAGCTTTGTGTTTAACAGGAAGTAGACGGAATGAGGCTGTGCTGCAGAGCACCTGCTCCAATGCTGTCATTTGGCATCTGATTTCCTGTGAAACCATTGGGAGAAATTGGATTGGCAAGATGGCTCGATAGGAAAAGGCAACTGTTGTCAAGCGTTGTGACATGAGTTCAATCCCCAGGACCCATATGGTAGAAGCAGAGAACTGATCCCTACAAGTTGTGTTCTGACCTACACACACTTGCTGTGGTTCATTCCCTGGTGCGTGCTTACCTAGCTTTCTTAAAAGGCTCAGGGCTACTTGCCTAGGGATAGTGCTGCCCATAGTTGGCTTAGCCCTCCTGTGTCAACTAAAACATCAAGACAGTCCTCCGTAGACCCCATAAGCCAGTCTGCTGTAGGCAATTTCTTCACAGAAGATCTCCTCTCAGACAACTCTGGGCTCTGTTACTTTGTCTACTGAGGCTAACTAGGACAATATCAACCTCTAATATTTACATTTTTATTTTGGAGTAAATCTCTTAACTACCATCACTCCAGCTAACTCTAAACTTAAATGAGTCATTTGACCATGTTCTATAGTTTATAATCTGAGAAAACAATTTTTGGGAGTGGAGTGGGAAACACCCTTAAGCCTCCTCCCAGTGTTGCTAAGATAGAGCACGAAGACTGTGGGTGACTCGCCAGGGTGATGCAATACAGGACTTCCCTACCAGTCTATTCCTGGTCTCCCAGACACTGGGTACTGTGGCCCAAGGAGAGAGTGTGCACCTGTGCGCCCTGTTTCTATCGTGTTACCAACACTAGAGAGAACTGTGCGCTGGGCCCTACCCATAGGAGTTGGCATGAAGCTGCATCGATGATTCTTCTTGACTGTCGATTTGACTGCGTTGAGAAGCACCTAGGACATTAGTAAGGCCCACTTCTGGTGTCTGTGAGGACATTTCCTGGAGGCCATTAACTAAAGGGGCAGACCCACCCTGAATGTGAACCACAGAGAGAGTGGATTAGAAGGAAGATGAGTGCTTACTAACACAGACTTATACCATTCTGCTTCCTGGAGATCATTTGCCCAACAACTTCGCCGCTCCACACCCTTTCCTTTTTAAAAATATATATATATTTTTTTTTGGTTCTTTTTTTCGGAGCTGGGGACCGAACCCAGAGCCTTGTGCTTCCTAGGTAAGCGCTCTACCACTGAGCTAAATCCCCAGCCCCTAAAAATATTTTTTAAAGATTTATTTATTCATTTTATGTATGTGAGTGCACTGTCACTCTCTCCAAACACACCAGAAGAGGACATCAGATCCCGTTACAGATGGCTGTGAGCCACCATGTGGTTGCTGGGATTTGAACTCAGGCCCTCTGGAAGAGCAGTCAGTGCTCTTAACCACTGAGCCATCCGCCACCCCACCCCCACCCTCACCCCTCTGCCCGCCCGCCTGCCTGCCCGTCAGCCCGCCTCTGCCTCCACTCCCACCCTTTCAGAATGACACTCTGCCTCAGTGCAGTGCCAGGAACAATAGAACAGTCTGAGCATGCGCTTTAACTCCTAAACCTCGACCCAAGTCAAACAGTTCTGCATCGTAAATTGTTTTTCTTAGGTACCCAACAAATCTGCTTCTGGGAAGTTTGTGCTTTCTCTTTGGGTTAGATAGAATGGGATTTCTGCAACCTCGGGGGACAATTCTTAGCAGGGTGCCTATGTGGATTGACCCACTGGACTCAGCGTCAGTGTGGATGTCCGGCAGAACTGGGCGAGGATTCCTGCAGCTCTTGGAGACTGTAGAGGAGGAGAGGGCACTCAGCAAGAGTTTACTCTGCCTGACCACAGATAGGAAAGAGAAGCTAGCTAGCTCCAGGCCATGCTCTGAGATAGGTCACAAGCCATTTTTGAGGGGAAGTCAAGGCAAGAACTCAAGGGGCTACTCACAGCCTATCTACAGTCAAGAGCAGAGAGGCTAAACATATCCCTGCTGTCTGCCTGCTAGCTTTCTTCATTCTCATACAGTTCAAGGACTCCTGCCTAGGGAATGATGCTGCCCACCATGGGATGAGTCTTCCCACACTAATCAACTCTTCAGACACTCCCCGCCCCAAGGCATGCCCCCAGGCTAATCTGATCCAGGCTGTCTCTTAATTGAGACCGCCTTCTCAGGTGGTTCTATTTGGGTGGCGGTACACTGGCCATGAAAGTGTGTGTGTGTGTGTGTGTGTGTGTGTGTGTGTGTGTGTGTGTGTGTATGACCCTGTGGCAGCTCACCTCAGACAACTGACACTCCCTTTTGTGGCTCCTCCTTTCTCTCAGAATCCCTTATTTTCCTCCTGGGGAAACCTGCTTTTTCTTGTTTTATCCCTGCAGACCTCTGAGGGCAGAGGTCTGGGGTGTAGATGGGATTAATCCAGAGGACATTTTAGCATTTAGAAATCAAGACCATTTTGATTTTGCTGAATTACTACTTCTTGAGGGTGAATTCTTAGTGGTGACATTTTTGGTAAATGGGTGGGAACAGTCAGGCTTACTTTCCAGTGAATATATGAGGCAACTTCTGGGCAACTTCCCTCCTGGGAGACGCTAGCATTCCGTGTTTCCTGTTGTTCTTTTAGAATATGTAAATCACCCTCTTTAGATGTTCTCACTGACATGCCTGTGATTTTTATCGAGAATTCATACTTCACTGTGTTCTTTACTAATTGTATTTCCCTTATGGGAATGGTCCTGGTTTTTAACCCATTTGTATTTTGTGATCTTGACATTTATTCTACAAATAGGAATTAGCTATTTATGATCCTTATAGTGTTTGATAGAAATATTTTCCCTCCTTTAGAACAGTCTTTAGTAGTGCTGATTTTGACACTGCCACCGTGTCAATTACTTCCCTGCTAAGAAAGTTAAATTCCCCCTAAGGGAATTTTCCAACTTTGTGTAGCTTCAATTATGATTAGTTTTTGTTTTTTTAAATATAAATCTTTTATCAATCAATTCTTATTTTGGTGAGTGCTCTGTTTGCCATAACATTTTCTATTATAAAATCAATAAGTGTTTATTGTGGGAAAGCCGGGGAGTGTAAAGACCAGAAAGAGAGCGTGAGCAGGTCAGTAAGTTTACATCTAAGGTGAATGCCGTGGGTATTTTGATGCATGTGCATTGAAACAAATGTGTGTGTGTGTGTGTGTGTGTGTGTGTGTGTGTGTGTGAAATATATATATTTCCCCCAATGCAACTGCACTGATGGCTTCTGGGGGAGGGAGAGCTAATTCTAAGACTGTGGTCCCTGGTGAGTCAGCCGAGCTCCAGGGGATGGCCCATGGGTGTATGGCAGCATAAATTAGACTCAGTGAATTATTTAAAAAAATAGGTTATTTGTTTAAGAGGTCATGAAGGTGAAAGGGACGCTGGGAGAATGGGGGTTTATCTAGAAGAGTTCAGGGGAGGAGTCAGGGTGAATGTGATCAAAACACTGCATGCATGTACGGCATTCTCAAAGAATTAGTACTATGGGCTGCCGCTGCAGAGAGCCCGTGGGCAGCACCCCACGAGCGAACCTGAGTCTCGGGACCACAGGTAAGACCAAATTTTCTGCTGCAAGAAAGCTGCCTGGTGAGCTTGGGACACAGGAAAGCAGAATTTCTCTAGGACCGGGCACGTTCTGTGTTTACCGGAAGTCCCACACCCGCGGATCCCGGCCCGCAGCAGCTCTCTGCTCCCAGACCCGGTGAGAGAGACCCAACCGCCTGGTCAGGTGGGCACTCCTGAGGCTGCAGAGCGGAAGAGACCACCAACACTGCTCACCCCTGCCCACATCCCTGGCCCAAGAGGAAACTGTATAAGGCCTCTGGGCTCCCGTGGGGGAGGGCCCAGGAGCAGCAGGACTTCTGCGCCTGAGACACCGCCGGAACCTGAAAGAAACAGACCGGATAAACAGTTCTCTGCACCCAAATCCCGTGGGAGGGAGAGCTAAACCTTCAGAGAGGCAGACAAGCCTGGGAAACCAGAAGTGACTGCTCCCTGCACACACATCTCGGACCCCAGAGGAAAAAGCCAAAGACCATCTGGAACCCTGGTGCACTGAAGCTCCCGGAAGGGGCAGCACAGGTCTTCCTGGTTGCTGCCGCTGCAGAGAGCCCGTGGGCAGCACCCCACGAGCGAACCTGAGCCTCGGGACCACAGGTAAGACCAAATTTTCTGCTGCAAGAAAGCTGCCTGGTGAACTCAAGACACAGGCCCACAGGAACAGCTGAAGACCTGTAGAGAGGAAAAACTACACGCCAGAAAGCAGAACACTCTGTCCCCATAACTGACTGAAAGAGAGGAAAACAGGTCTACAGCACTCCTGTCACACAGGCTTATAGGACAGTCTAGCCACTGTCAGAAATAGCAGAACAAAGTAACACTAGAGATAATCTGATGGCGAGAGGCAAGCGCAGGAACCCAAGCAACAGAAACCAAGACTACATGGCACCATCGGAGCCCAATTCTCCCATCAAAACAAACATGGAATATCCAAACACACCAGAAAAGCAAGATCTATTTTCAAAATCATATTTGATCATGATGCTGGAGGACTTCAAGAAAGACATGAAGAACTCCCTTAGAGAACAAGTAGAAGCCTACAGAGAGGAATCGCAAAAATCCCTGAAAGAATTCCAGGAAAACACAATCAAACAGTTGAAGGAATTAAAAATGGAAATAGAAGCAATCAAGAAAGAACACATGGAAACAACCCTGGATATAGAAAACCAAAAGAAGAGACAAGGAGCTGTAGATACAAGCCTCACCAACAGAATTCAAGAGATGGAAGAGAGAATCTCAGGAGCAGAAGATTCCATAGAAATCATTGACTCAACTGTCAAAGATAATGTAAAGCGGAAAAAGCTACTGGTCCAAAACATACAGGAAATCCAGGACTCAATGAGAAGATCAAACCTAAGGATAATAGGTATAGAAGAGAGTGAAGACTCCCAGCTCAAAGGACCAGTAAATATCTTCAACAAAATCATAGAAGAAAACTTCCCTAACCTAAAAAAAGAGATACCCATAGACATACAAGAAGCCTACAGAACTCCAAATAGATTGGACCAGAAAAGAAACACCTCCTGTCACATAATTGTCAAAACACCAAACGCACAAAATAAAGAAAGAATATTAAAAGCAGTAAGGGAAAAAGGTCAAGTAACATATAAAGGGAGACCTATCAGAATCACACCAGACTTCTCGCCAGAAACTATGAAGGCCAGAAGATCCTGGACTGATGTCATACAGACCCTAAGAGAACACAAATGCCAGCCCAGGTTACTGTATCCAGCAAAACTCTCAATTAACATTGATGGAGAAACCAAGATATTCCATGACAAAACCAAATTTACACAATATCTTTCTACAAATCCAGCACTACAAAGGATAATAAATGGTAAAGCCCAACATAAGGAGGCAAGCTATACCCTAGAAGAAGCAAGAAACTAATCGTCTTGGCAACAAAACAAAGAGAATGAAAGCACACAAACATAACCTCACATCCAAATATGAATATAACGGGAAGCAATAATCACTATTCCTTAATATCTCTCAATATCAATGGCCTCAACTCCCCAATAAAAAGACATAGATTAACAAACTGGATACGCAATGAGGACCCTGCATTCTGCTGCCTACAGGAAACACACCTCAGAGACAAAGACAGACACTACCTCAGAGTGAAAGGCTGGAAAACAACTTTCCAAGCAAATGGTCAGAAGAAGCAAGCTGGAGTAGCCATTCTAATATCAAATAAAATCAATTTCCAACTAAAAGTCATCAAAAAAGATAAGGAAGGACACTTCATATTCATCAAAGGAAAAATCCACCAAGATGAACTCTCAATCCTAAATATCTATGCCCCAAATACAAGGGCACCTACATACGTAAAAGAAACCTTACTAAAGCTCAAAACACACATTGCACCTCACACAATAATAGTGGGAGATTTCAACACACCACTCTCATCAATGGACAGGTCATGGAAACAGAAATTAAACAGTGATGTCGACAGACTAAGAGAAGTCATGAGCCAAATGGACTTAACGGATATTTATAGAACATTCTATCCTAAAGCAAAAGGATATACCTTCTTCTCAGCTCCTCATGGTACTTTCTCCAAAATTGACCATATAATTGGTCAAAAAACGGGCCTCAACAGGTACAGAAAGATAGAGATAATCCCATGCGTGCTATCGGACCACCACGGCCTAAAACTGGTCTTCAATAACAATAAGGGAAGAATGCCCACATATACGTGGAAATTGAACAATGCTCTACTCAATGATAACCTGGTCAAGGAAGAAATAAAGAAAGAAATTAAAAACTTTTTAGAATTTAATGAAAATGAAGATACAACATACCCAAACTTATGGGACACAATGAAAGCTGTGCTAAGAGGAAAACTCATAGCGCTGAGTGCCTGCAGAAAGAAACAGGAAAGAGCATATGTCAGCAGCTTGACAGCACACCTAAAAGCTCTAGAACAAAAAGAAGCAAATACACCCAGGAGGAGTAGAAGGCAGGAAATAATCAAACTCAGAGCTGAAATCAACCAAGTAGAAACAAAAAGGACCATAGAAAGAATCAACAGAACCAAAAGTTGGTTCTTTGAGAAAATCAACAAGATAGATAAACCCTTAGCCAGACTAACGAGAGGACACAGAGAGTGCGTCCAAATTAACAAAATCAGAAATGAAAAGGGAGACATAACTACAGATTCAGAGGAAATTCAAAAAATCATCAGATCTTACTATAAAAACCTATATTCAACAAAATTTGAAAATCTTCAGGAAATGGACAATTTCCTAGACAGATACCAGGTATCGAAGTTAAATCAGGAACAGATAAACCAGTTAAACAACCCCATAACTCCTAAGGAAATAGAAGCAGTCATTAAAGGTCTCCCAACCAAAAAGAGCCCAGGTCCAGACGGGTTTAGTGCAGAATTCTATCAAACCTTCATAGAAGACCTCATACCAATATTATCCAAACTATTCCACAAAATTGAAACAGATGGAGCACTACCGAATTCCTTCTACGAAGCCACAATTACTCTTATACCTAAATCACACAAAGACACAACAAAGAAAGAGAACTTCAGACCAATTTCCCTTATGAATATCGACGCAAAAATACTCAATAAAATTCTGGCAAACCGAATTCAAGAGCACATCAAAACAATCATCCACCATGATCAAGTAGGCTTCATCCCAGGCATGCAGGGATGGTTTAATATACGGAAAACCATCAACGTGATCCATCATATAAACAAACTGAAAGAACAAAACCACATGATCATTTCATTAGATGCTGAGAAAGCATTTGACAAAATTCAACACCCCTTCATGATAAAAGTCCTGGAAAGAATAGGAATTCAAGGCCCATACCTAAACATAGTAAAAGCCATATACAGCAAACCAGTTGCTAACATTAAACTAAATGGAGAGAAACTTGAAGCAATCCCACTAAAATCAGGGACTAGACAAGGCTGCCCACTCTCTCCCTACTTATTCAATATAGTTCTTGAAGTTCTAGCCAGAGCAATCAGACAACAAAAGGAGATCAAGGGGATACAGATCGGAAAAGAAGAGGTCAAAATATCACTATTTGCAGATGACATGATAGTATATTTAAGTGATCCCAAAAGTTCCACCAGAGAACTACTAAAGCTGATAAACAACTTCAGCAAAGTGGCTGGGTATAAAATTAACTCAAATAAATCAGTTGCCTTCCTCTATACAAAAGAGAAACAAGCCGAGAAAGAAATTAGGGAAACGACACCCTTCATAATAGACCCAAATAATATAAAGTACCTCGGTGTGACTTTAACCAAGCAAGTAAAAGATCTGTACAATAAGAACTTCAAGACACTGAGGAAAGAAATTGAAGAAGACCTCAGAAGATGGAAAGATCTCCCATGCTCATGGATTGGCAGGATTAATTTAGTAAAAATGGCCATTTTACCAAAAACAATCTACAGATTCAATGCAATCCCCATCAAAATACCAATCCAATTCTTCAAAGAGTTAGACAGAACAATTTGCAAATTCATCTGGAATAACAAAAAACCCAGGATAGCTAAAGCTATCCTCAGCAATAAAAGGACTTCAGGGGGAATCACTATCCCTGAACTCAAGCAGTATTACAGAGCAATAGTGATAAAAACTGCATGGTATTGGTACAGAGACAGACAGATAGACCAATGGAATAGAATTGAAGACCCAGAAATGAACCCACACATCTATGGTCACTTGATTTTTGACAAAGGAGCCAAAACCATCCAATGGAAAAAAGATAGCATTTTCAGCAAGTGGTGCTGGTTCAACTGGAGGGCAACATGTAGAAGAATGCAGATCGATCCATGCTTATCACCCTGTACAAAGCTTAAGTCCAAGTGGATCAAGGACCTCCACATCAAACCAGACACACTCAAACTAATAGAAGAAAAACTAGGGAAGCATCTGGAACACATGGGCACTGGAAAAAATTTCCTGAACAAAACACCAATGGCTTATGCTCTAAGATCAAGAATCGACAAATGGGATCTCATAAAACTGCAAAGCTTCTGTAAGGCAAAGGACACGGTGGTTAGGACAAAACGGCAACCAACAGATTGGGAAAAGATCTTTACCAATCCTACAACAGATAGAGGCCTTATATCCAAAATATACAAAGAACTCAAGAAGTTAGACCGCAGGGAAACAAATAACCCTATTAAAAAATGGGGTTCAGAGCTAAACAAAGAATTCACAGCTGAGGAATGCCGAATGGCTGAGAAACACCTAAAGAAATGTTCAACATCTTTAGTCATAAGGGAAATGCAAATCAAAACAACCCTGAGATTTCACCTCACACCAGTGAGAATGGCTAAGATCAAAAACTCAGGTGACAGCAGATGCTGGCGAGGATGTGGAGAAAGAGGAACACTCCTCCATTGTTGGTGGGATTGCAGACTGGTAAAACCATTCTGGAAATCAGTCTGGAGGTTCCTCAGAAAATTGGACATTGAACTGCCTGAGGATCCAGCTATACCTCTCTTGGGCATATACCCAAAAGATGCCTCAACATATAAAAGAGACACGTGCTCCACTATGTTCATCGCAGCCTTATTTATAATAGCCAGAAAATGGAAAGAACCCAGATGCCCTTCAACAGAGGAATGGATACAGAAAATGTGGTACATCTACACAATGGAATATTACTCAGCTATCAAAAACAACGAGTTTATGAAATTCGTAGGCAAATGGTTGGAACTGGAAAATATCATCCTGAGTGAGCTAACCCACTCACAGAAAGACATACATGGTATGCACTCATTGATAAGTGGCTATTAGCCCAAATGCTTGAATTACCCTAGATCCCTAGAACAAACGAAACTCAAGACGGATGATCAAAATGTGAATGCTTCACTCCTTCTTTAAATGAGGAAAAAGAATACCCTTGGCAGGGAAGGGAGAGGCAAAGATTAAAACAGAGACTGAAGGAACACCCATTCAGAGCCTGCCCCACATGTGGCCCATACATATACAGCCACCCAATTAGACAAGATGGATGAAGCAAAGAAGTGCAGACCGACAGGAGCTGGATGTAGATCTCTCCTGAGAGACACAGCCAGAATACAGCAAATACAGAGGCGAATGCCAGCAGCAAACCACTGAACTGAGAATAGGTCCCCCGTTGAAGGAATCAGAGAAAGAACTGGAAGAGCTTGAAGGGGCTCGAGACCCCAAAAGTACAACAATGCCAAGCAACCAGAGCTTCCAGGGACTAAGCCACTACCTAAAGACTATACATGGACTGACCCTGGACTCTGACCCCATAGGTAGCAATGAATATCCTAGTAAGAGCACCAGTGGAAGGGGAAGCCCTGGGTCCTGCTAAGACTGAACCCCCAGTGAACTAGACTATGGGGGGAGGGCGGCAATGGGGGGAGGGTTGGGAGGGGAACACCCATAAGGAAGGGGAGGGGGGAGGGGGATGTTTGCCCGGAAACCGGGAAAGGGAATAACACTTGAAATGTATATAAGAAATACTCAAGTTAATTAAAAAAAAAAAAACAAACTAAAAAAAAAAAAAAAGAATTAGTACTATGTTGACGACTTCACACAGGCATGTAAGTCCAGTGCTCTCTCCTCTGCCCTCCTCACCTGATCTCTTCCAGCATTAGACCCTTCCTTGTCCCAGACACTGTCATTCAATTTCCACGTAACAACCTCCATTTTAAAAAGAAATGAAAATGCCACCCTTTAAACTTGTTTAAAGTATTAGAAATATTCAGAAGTACCAGCACTCCATAACCGTAAAACAATGTATAAACTTGTTAGCATTGCACATCCTGACAAGTCATTAGCCAGTTCCGCTGACATCACATCTTAAAAGTTTTATTTTATGTGTATGGGTGTTTTGCTATTTGCATGCTCCTGTACCATATGCACGACAGGTTCCTGTGGAGGCCAGAAGGTGTCAAATCATCTGGGACTGGACTTAGAGATGCTTGTGAGCCACCAGGTGGGTGCCGGGAACTGAATCCAGCTCCTTTGAACGAGCAGACAGTGTTCCTAACCACTGAGCCATCTCTCCAGCTGTGGCTCGAACACTTTCAGGAATAACAACTATAGGCTACTGCATTCCACAGACACCCCACAACTCATGCAATCACCTACTGTTTACATTAGATTTTATGCATCAAGATACCACTGTTGAGAGCAAAGATGCTATACGCACGAACGGTGGCCTGTATTTGTAGTGACTTTCATGTAGATCCTTAAGGAATCCACTGTGGTGGCAGTTTTCACACCTATGCACCGATGTTTACTGTATTTTCCACAGTGAGTTGATAGCCCTGATCCCTTGGGCCTCTTTGTCTCCCTTCTTTTCCTGTAAAACCATTGTCAGTTTTTTTTTTTTTAAAGAATATAAACAACAGACCGGGAGTGTGAGAATCTAGATGGTGCTCAGGCCACACCTGCAGCAGCCCATCCCCTCTGACAGACACTGACAGGCTTCTTAGGAGATACTGCCTGTGAATATCTAGCTAAGAGACTTCCAAGTGCCAGGATCCCTCACCTGGGGTACCCAAACGGGGTACCGCTGGCAACACATCCTGCTCCCAACCCTTTCCCTGACTTCTGCACAGGAAATTGCAAGAGCCTGGTGCAGGCGTGTGCTGTAAAACCACCCTATCTCCAAAAGGTATGAGATTCCCATTTCTGCCACGTGGGTCCCATTTTCCACCCTCAAAAGCCCCTACAGCACTGTTGTCTGTCTGTCCATGATGTCAATAAACTTTCTAATAAATTCTTTGCTCCCCAGAAATTCAACAGTCTATCTCAGTGTCTCTCATGAATGAATCCACACCCTGAGACTTACCGTATGTAAACTGTCAGATAAACTAATTTATGTAATGTTCCCATCAACAGTTGAGTGGTTGAGTTTTTCCCCCTCTGTCCCATACCTTACTTTTGTTGGCATCAGCTAAATTAATAAGCTAAAATAATGCATACACACTTAGTGTTTTTGTCCCCAGGTGGGTTAAAACTGAATTTACTACAGCCCTCAGATTTTACTGAAAATTGAATTTACTACAGTCCTTACATTTTATACACTCATTTATGTTTTTAAACATATTTTTAAAATTCGGAGCCAAATTTTTAAAGGATTTAATGACCAAACACATCCTTAAGCATAGCGAATATTCATGAAAATGATCTGCTTCTCAGCGCATTAGCCTGTAACATGCCCCCATCTGCTCCCTAATTTTGTAAGCATTATATCTGGCATTTCCTCCCTAACCTGGTCTGTTTTCCTTCCTCGGAAGCATCCTAGCCTAAGTTTGGCTTCTACTGTTCTCGCTCATGTTTGCCTGTGGTCCAAATATATAGTGTAGCTATGATGGCGTTTTCCATTATTTTGTATGTTCTCAAATGTTCATACTCTGCACATGGTTTGAGCATGAAAGGTCCTTCACAGGCTCATGTGTTTAAATCTTTTGTCCCCAATTGCTGGTGCTGTTTTAGGGCTTTTAGAGGTTTGTGCACCTCAAGACAGCCCAGCAGGATGTGAGATGCCGTAGAGTGGGCCTTAAAGATCACAGGAAGTAGCCCTGTCTACTTCCTGTGCTCTTCCTCTGGTCAAGGCCTGATGTGAATCAACCTTCAGGAGTTATAGTGCAGGCCAGCCTGCTTCAGCCACGTGCCATGCCATGTGCCATACCTCACACCGTGGGCTGTGCCCCATGATGTGCAGTCCCCTACACAAAACTCCCAGGGGACACGAACGTGTTCTCCCTTCAGTTGTGCCTGATCCATATTGTGTCACAGTAACTAGAGAAATAACTAATATGACACGTGTGTGTGTGTGTGTGTGTGTGTGTGCCCGCCGTCTGCTTTCTCCGTTTAGTACTTTAGTTTTGAGACTTCCCTCTGTTAGTAGCTGTCACAAATAGTTCTACCTTGTGAGTGTATCAGTTCGTTCCTTGGATTGATGGATATTTATGTTGTTAATCATTTTGTTATTGTGCTGATGTGAACAATGTTGCAATGGGCATTCATTATTTGAGGGGGGAGGGAGAGAGAGAGGGAGAGAGAGCGAAAGAGTGAGGGAGGGCGAGGGAGAGGGAGAGATTGATATTTTAGTATTCCCTCCCAGGAGTAAAATTCCTAAGCTGTAAGATATGCATCCCTTAATGGTCGTAGATGTTGACAATTTATCCTCCAATGTGGTTATCACGATGAACACATCATTAATAAAATGTGAATGTTCTTCCAATTTTTCTACATTATCGCCCCACTTCCTGGTGTCAAATGATACCATTTCCATCAGTTTGATGGATATAAAATGATAGCTTGCTTTCATTTTCAGCTTTCTGGTTAGCTGTGGGGCTGGATGTCTCTGTGCGAGTCTCTGGCCATTCAAATCCCCTCTGCTGTAAACAAGTCACGTCTCTTCCTTCGCTTTCTGCTGGCCCGGTTGGTGTTCTCTGAATTTTAGTGCCTCGTGGTTACCTGAAGTTAGGTTTCTCCACCCACTTCACAGTTCATCTCGCCCACTGCCTCCTGTACTTCTGATGAATAGAGTTTTGATTTCCCCCCCATGTTCGTAACCTTTTCCTTTGGTGACATCTTTAGTGTCTATTTCTTCAATTTATTCTCTTAAGTTTCACACAAGAAGCAATTCTTGAACGAAGCTCGTCTTTGAGTGGTTGTGATCCCGGCATTGCTAGAATTTGCCTCCGTTGGTCATCACACACTGTCATTAACAGTCTCACATGCAGGGAAAGTGATTATCTGCCTGTGTGTGAGAGCAAGCTGATTCTGCCTGCCAAGCCCTTAGCAGAGCTTCTTGGTTTTTATATCCATATGCTAATGTAGTCGCCCACTCAATAACTCTTTTGGGACACTCTCCCATGCCTGACCCTGGTTCTTTTAAAATTGTTATTGTGCCTATTTGTTATTGTATGTCTGTGCACATGCATGTGTGTGCATTTGTGAGTGTGTCTGTGGGTATTTTCTCAGGTTGGCGGGTGACAATGAGACTTTTTTTTTCTCTGAACAGACTGGACATCAGGTCATATTTTCTAAAAATTTGGACCTGATTCTTTGGAAACAATCTGTTCACAAATATGTAGAGATACTGTTGAGTAATTTTTTAATGATTTATTTTGAATGTGTGTGTGTGTGTGTTATGTGTGTGGTGTGGTCTGTGTGTGTGTAAAGTGTGTATGGTGTTGTGTGTGTGGTGTGGTGTGTGTGGTGTGGCGATGTGTGTGGTATATGTGTATATGTGTGTGCATGTAAAGTGTGTGTGGTGTGGTGCATATGTGCTATGTGGTGTGTATAAAGTATGTGTTATGTGTGTGATGTATGTGTAAAGTGTGTGTGGTGTGGTGTGTGTGTGCTATGTGGTGTGTGTGGTGTGGTGTGTGTATGGTATGGTGTGTGTAGTGTGTGTAAAGTATGTGTTATGTGTGTGATGTATGTGTAAAGTGTGTGTGGTGTGGTGTGTGTGTGCTATGTGGTGTGTGTGTGTGGTATGTGTGATATGTGTGGTGTGTGTGCATAGTGTGTGGTGTGTGTGCATGTGTGTGTGCATGTGTGTGTGCAGTGTGTGTGGTGTGTATGTGTGTAGGAGTACATGCCTCTGAGTGCCAGTACCTGTGAAAGTCAGAAGGGAGCACAGATGCTCCAGAGCTGTGGTTATATGTGATTGCGAGCCATCAGAAATGGGTTGCAAGAGCAGCAAGTGCTCTTAACCACTTAGCCATCTCCAGTCTAAGAGAATATATTTAGATCACGATCTTCCTTTCAGCAGATGGAATATTTAGTATGGGCCACTTTTGCATCTTTGTGATAAACATATCCAACAGAAGAACTAAAGAAGGAAAGAATTAATTTGGCTTATGGTTTCAAAGGCTTCAGCCTGTGACTGATTTCCCCTTGGGCTTGTGCCAGGCATTGTGGGGAGGGAGCTTGTAGTAGAGGTGGGCTGATCAGACCATGATGAACAGGAATTGGAGTAGAACAGGAAGTGGCCAGAGATAACATCCCTGCAATTGCCTGCCAGTGACCTATCTTCTCCCTTTACTCTCCAGTTTCCAGAAGTTTCTAGACTCTCACAAAACAGTGTCATCATAGGGGTCTCTGTGGAGCATTCTATCCTGAGACTGTCCACGTTCCTATAGTAAAGTCCTCAGTCTCTTCCTGCATTCTTACTTTCCTGTTCTCTGTATCTTTACAACTTTTATTTTGTGTGCTTCTGGCTTAAAGCATTTAAAATTGATTATCATAAACTGCGCAGTGGACTCATACTTAAAAAAGACTTTACATGAATGTTTTCAATTTTGTTGATATATTCCCTTTCACTTTTAAAATGTTTTCTCTATTATATCTTTTTAAGAGATTTTTTGAGGTTTATTTTATGCATATGTGTATGTGTATGCATGTGTATGTGTATGCATGTGTATGTGTATGCATATGTGTATGTGTATGCATATATATGTATATGTGTATGCGTATGCATTTGTGTATGTGTATGCATGTGTGTATGTTTCTGTGCTCACGAGTGTCGATATCTGAGTAGACTGGAAGAGAGTGTCAGATCCCAAGGAGCTGAAGTTACAGGTAATTGTGAGTCACCCAATATGGGTGCTGGGAATAGAACCTGGGTTCTCTACAAGAGCAATACTTGCTTTTAACCACTGAACCAGTTCTGTGCCCTCCCATCTACTTGTTCAGAAAATGAACATTTAAACTTCTGTATTTACACTAATTTTCTTTTATATAGATTATTTCTGCCCTTAGTCTTTATTATTTTCAACTTCCATGCTGACTTTTCTCATGAGCTTTTGTCCGAATTCTAGTTCATTTTTTCATATGTCTAGAACGAAAGCCACGGAGCTACAGCTCTACCTCCCAGCACCGCTCTGGCCCCGCCACTCGAGTTTAATACCCACGTGTTCATTTTACCCTTAAGCTCCCACTTAGCCCCATAGCTTAGAGCTTTTGTTATAATTGTTGGCAGTTGATACCCATGTGTTACTTTTTTGCACAAATTTTAGAAATGTTAAAGATTGAACAAACCTACAGCCTCAGTCTAGACCACAGCTTTACTGTTCACTCTGCTTCTACATAAATAAAAATTTCCAAACCATTTGATAATAAGTTCATATGTCACAAATCATTTGAGAATAAGTCCATATCTATATAATAAGTACTTTAAGGTGTGTTTCCTAAGATAGTGATTTTCTATACAAAACTCAAGAAATGTAGTGGTTAGGGGGATTGGAGAGAGAGCTCAGTGGTTAAGAACACATATTGCTTTTGCTGGGCACCCAAGTTCAGTTCCAACACACATGCCTGGCAGTTCACAGCTACCTGTAACTTCAGCTCCAGGGGATCTGATGCCCTCTTCTGGCCTTGCCCTAGGGTTTCTATAGCTCCGGTAAAACAGAAGCAACTTGTGGGGATATTTCAACTTATAGTTCCATGTCATAATTTATCACTGAGGAGGGTCAGGGAAGAATTCAAGGCAGGAACCTGGAGTCAGGAACTGAAGCAGAGACCATGGAGTAACCAGAATGTTGATTATGGATTTGTTCCCCATAGTTTGTTCAGTCTGCTTTCTTATACAGCCAGGGCGACCTGCCGAGGGGTGACACCACCTACAACGATACCTCCTACATCAATTATTAATCAAAAGAAATGCCTGATAGGTTTGGCTATCGGCAAATCTTGTGAAATCATTTCCTCACTTGTTTCTTGTTACCACATGACTCTAGCTTGTGTCAAGTGCACATAAAACCAAACCAAACAGGCCTGTGGGTCACCTGTATGCATGCACACACACACACACACACACACACACACACACACACACACACACACACACACACACAAAATTAAAAATAAAAATAAAATCTTAAAAAACTCTTTCTTTATAGGATATCAAGTTTATCAACAGTTTTCTTTTCATGGTATCAGTGTCCTCAAAAACCTTTGTATTTTATCATTTCTGTATCTTTTTGTTGATATTGTTCTATGGATACCTGTTTGCAAGCAACACACACATCGTTGGGTCTTATGCATTACCAATTAGAGAATTCTGAGGGATGGAGTTGTAGCACTTGTCCATCACACAGAAGTTTGACCGCAACACATCAAAAGTAAAAGAAAATAAATAGAATGTAACAAAATGAACCAGTTTTTAAAAGATGAATATATGGAGTCCTTTGGGAGACAATGATACAAGATAACACCTCGGCTACTAGCTGTGGACTTTCTGAGTCTCTTAGTTATTCTGTGAGCAAACTTCCCATTCCCTCGCCTGTAAAACCATGTTGATATACAGGCCAACCTCTTAGAGACTTAGCAAAGGCTGAATGAGAGCAGGGACAGTCTGGAATGGAAATAGAAGAAAGCATAGCAAGCCAGCTATTTGTAAAAATGCCACTACTTAGTGTCACAGACGTCACTGGAGCATCACGCAGAGCAAGTGTCTTGGAAGTGACATAGCAAGCCGATCACACAAAGGTCTAAGTTCAACATGAGGGTAATAGGCTGTACAGTTGGATCATGTCTCCAATGTGAAATCACGGGAATAACTTACACTAAAGGCTGCTGGGAAGCAGGGGTCCAAAACCCTTTGTGTGTTCTCTGGGTGCAGGTCAATCTCTCATCCCACTCTGGTTGCACCGCGGAGCTTCGCAATTTGACTTGAATCCAGCCGTGCCAGGAATCCCGGCTTTGGGCTTGCATTTGGTGAGCTAAATATGTAGCTTGTACAAATGGGTCATTTGCGTTTGGGCTGGACACTAAAGCGGCAGGCCACAAGGTGCCTCAGTTCTTGTCCTCAGAAAAGGGAAAAGGAAACCAAGGGAAACAAACCAAGCCATGATTGCTAGTCTACTTCCTGAGTGGTGGAGCTCACTTGACCAATGAGAAGCTATGTGGAATGACAGAACAGTGGACTTCTTCCCAGCACTTCTTGTGGGCAATATTTCCCGGACTGTTGCTTCTGTTCAAATTGCAGTTCAAATCTGATGTATACTCGCTTCTACTCTCAGGGTCAACTGAGGTAGAGAGGAAAGCAGAGAGAGGAGAGAGAGATAGAGATAGATAGATAGATAGATAGATAGATAGATAGATAGATAGAAGAGAGAGAGAGAGAGAGAGAGAGAGAGAGAGAGAGAGAGAGAGAGAGAGTCTGAGGTTTAAATTAGAGTACATTTTTAACTTTTCAAAATGTTTGTGGTATTTTAGAATCTGGATAACCTTCAATCAGACAATGCTACATCACCAGACCAAGGAGTAACAGTCTATAATAATATAATTGAACCAGTGTCAGAACCACGTGTCTTATCTTCAGTTGTAGACACTTAGAGTCTTTCGATAGCTTTATTCCATTGCCCAGAAGGAGATATGGGCTCACTTCCTACCAGATGCTATTGGGCCATCTTCTTAAGCTTCTTGAGGATAAACCGTTGTCTGGTGTCCTGTTAAACACGACATTTCTAAGTCCCTCCCCAGGAGTTCTGAGGCAGGGCACCTGGAATGGGCCTTGAACCTGTGCTCTTAAGACCAGCTTTGGAAATGTCACAGTGACAGAGGAGAGTTCTGCTTTCAGAAGCAGACAGCCCTCGGCTTACAGCCTGGGTTTTTCATTTCCTATTCGTGTGGTCCTGCACAAATGACCTGACCTTTCCCAGCTTCATCTGCAAGAAGCAGCCATAAGAACGCTTTCCTGAACAGACTGAGGAGATCGAAATGACTCTTTGTAAACCCGATTTCCTCAGTACTGTTAAGCCACTTCTTCCTGTCTGGGCTGATCTGATGATTAGTTTCAGAAGTACTTAACACAGGGGTATAAGACCTCTTATCCACCCCTGACACAGGAGTGGGGTAGTCTGATAATTTTATCATTTGAAGGACACGGGGCTGTTTGGAGCTGGTGGAGTACCTCCCTGTTACTTCCTGGGGGCCCTTCCTGGCTTTTGAGAAGGTATTCATGGTATTCACGGTATTCACGTTGTTTCTGTAGCTTCAGCTAACTTCCCTTCACTTTCTGGATTCCTGCTGTGCCATCATATTAATTCTACCAGAAATTACAGTTTTCTTTCTTTTTGTGTGTGTGTGTGTGTGTGTGTGTGTGTGTGTGTGTGTCTGTGTGCATGTTAGTGCACATGCATGTATCTTCTTGCATGCAGAAGCCAGGGAACCACCTCAACTCTTTCCATAAACACTGTCCACTATGTTTTTTGAGACAAGGTCTCTGACTTGCCTGGAATGCCCCAGTTAGGCTATGGTAGCTGGGTAAACCTCGGGGATCCTCTGTTTCTGCCTCCCCATGGCTGGGCTCCGAGCGTGCCCCAGCTCTTCTACGTGGGTGCAGTTGATGGAATCAGGTTCTTGTGCTTGGACAGCAAATGCTTTACTGTCAGAACGATTTCCCAGCCTCAGAAATCCCAGTGTTCTTGAAACCGCTCCTGCATTTACATTCTTCTTCAGCAGAAGTATGCAATAAAATTATTCTATTTGATTTTTACACAGAACATGTTGTAAGTACTTTGTGCTATGCAGATTTCCCTTCCCGGACTCTCAAATCCTTCATGCTTACTTTCCCCCCATCCTAATAGAGTTCAATAGAAATTTTCTATAACTGCACTTACATTTTCTTTATATGTAATCCTCTTCAAGAGGATGCAAAATCACACTTTAAAGACAAAGCTATGTGAGGCGTGTTAAAAGAAACTTTAGGGATTGAAAGTAAAGGTGAGGAAAACATAGTCTCTTCATAAATGAAATTGTTTAGCAAACACATGTTGTATAGTCCTTTAGAGTTCCCAGCAGTGAGTCAAATATCTGGTTCAGAGTCCTCTGCTGTCAGAAGAAAAACTTGAGGAGCCTCAAGCCAATAGCTAGGATGATTATCTACCAAACTTTAAACATGGTTTTAACTTTCCCACTGACCCCATGTTGGAATCATTACGGTCACGAAGCCTGTGCTCTCATCTGACGCTGTGGATGAAAGGACATGAGGGGCTCATGTTGCAGAGAATATCTGGGCATAGAAGCTGGGCCAAGGACAAGCTGGTGCTCTGGCCCAAAGCAGTAGCCATGGCAACAGAAGGGATGGCTACCCCACTCCTTCCAGTGATGATGCCCCTAAGAGGCATTGGCAGAGGGAGCCAGTTGTGCTTCTGAGCTAGGCTCTTGCCAAGGGAAGCTTATGTAACTTTCCAGCATAATCACTGGGACAGAAAATTTGCAAACCTCTTTTATGTTATCCTCAAAGATGCAAATCCATACCAAGAAGGCAAACGCTCAGTCATCCAGGCTGGCCAAGTCTGGGAGTGAGTCCCTAGCACAGGCAACCTGTAGTCTGCCTCAGATCCACCCCGCCCCAACCCTCGACTTCTGAGTAACCGTGCTGCCCAGGAGGAAGGCACCCCAAGGAGGATATGTGCTCTTGCAACCACCACTCATTTCAAACAGGCTTCACTTCTCAAAGAGATGGAGCCTGAATACGAATCACAGCACGCGAGGGGTCCTGCCATCAGCCAATGCAAGGTGGCGTTTGATTCAGACACTGACTGATGATTCTTCTGAATGAAGGAGACAACAAGAATAAAGGAGCAGGCCCACTGGGAAGGCAAGGGACTGGGAGAGGATGGGCTTGAAAGAAGGTAACGCAAAGGTAAACACAGCAGCCACACACTAGAGTCCTGAGTGACAACGGGCTGACTCCGCTTGATAACTCGCGCAGAGGGATTTCCATGCTGTTTGTGCGAGGGTGTGTAAGCTCCTTGTAGACGTCAGGACAGGTTTGCCAGACTTTTCTATGAAAGGAGAAAGAGTCAAATCAATGTCATAAAGAGGAGGGCGGGGCTGAGTGAAGTACAGCGGCAGGACTGACAAACGGGGAGCAGGAAACCTTTCCAGAAAGGAGGTGCCACAGACCAGGAGTGACATGGGCTCTCTCACTGTTGGGGTAATCATATAGTCTCAAGGTAGAAACCCCTGTGAAGAGCTCATTGTTAGCCCTGTGGGTCACACTAGGGTCTACTTAAGGGAGTTAGCTCCGAGAGGTGCATCCTCACTTCTGGTTTTATCTCTTATAATTTAGAAAGATTTATGACTTGGGTATAGAGACATGTCTGTGACCCCAGCCATTGGGAGGAAGAGGCAGGAGGACACAGACAGACACACACACCCCATAGTGGGGTTGCTGGATCCTGTGATTTCTATATTTTCAGTTCTTTGAATAACCTTTCTACTGTTTCCATAATGACTGTATTAATTTTCATCCCTACCAACAACATGTAAGCATTTCCCTTTGTTCACATTCTTATCAATATACACATTAAGAGATCTATATTCCTGTTCAGAAAGAATTCATTTCTGATTCTGACTGTAAGCAGAAATCAATTACTTAAGCAGAGTCTGTGGAATAACCTTCAAATAAGCATTCTAAACTTTCCCTGTGCATCCTTACCTCCCACCGTAAAGGCCAATAACAGATTCTTATCTTCCCAGCGGCCTTTGCTGCTGACATGGTCTGGTAACTAGGACCTGACTTCAGCCAAAGTTCAGTGAGGATATGAAGTGAGAACTGAAGAGGCATCTTACAGCTTTGAGGTGACATGTCTAAAGATGGTAGGATAGAAGTAAAGATTCTGTCCTAGGAGCTGGGAAGATGGCTTGTCATTGCAAGCAGGAGAAACTGAGTCCAAGCCTCCAGAATCCACTTTTTAAAGCTGATGTGATGGCATACTCTTGTAATCCTAATGCTGGGAGGCAGAGCTAGTGACCCTAGGAGCTTGATGATCACCAAGTCCAGGGTGGATAAGAGACTGTTTCCAAAAACCAAAGTGACATTGAGGCTGACCTCTGGCCTCCAAATGCGCATGAATACACACACAGACATACACAAAGACACATACAGTTACATATACATAGACATATACAGAGACACAGAAACACAGGTACACACAAACACATTGAAACACACACAGACACACATAGACTGATATATAGACACACACATAGACACATACATAGGCACAAACACAGACACATACACACAGGCATATATAGACACAAACACACATACACACAGACATACACAGATACACACAGAGATACTTATGCAAGCAGGCATACAAACACAGAGAAACACACACAAACACATGCACACAGATGTACACATATGCAGAAATGTATACACACACAGACCACGGACTCACAGACACACAACACACAACACACAGACATTCAAACACACAGACACACAGATACATAGAGACACAGAAACACATACATAGACACAAACAGAAACAGACACATATGCAGACACACAGATACACACACAGTGCAGACATACACAGACACACACACACAGATGCACATGGACATACACATACAGAGAAAGACACACAGATGCACAGAAACACATGCACACAGATGTACAGACACACAGGCACACACAGACACACAGACACAGATACATACACACACAGAGTAACAGACACATACACACAAACACACAGAGATGCACAGACACAGATACATAGACACAAAGAAACACACATACACAGACACTCATAAGCACACTCACACAAACACACACAGGCACACACAAGCATACACATAGACATACAGAAACAGATACATGCACATACAGACACTCACAGGCACACACACAGATACAAATATGCACATATAACATAGACATATACATAGTCTTACACACAGAAACACCAAACACATACATACAGACACATGAACATACACACACAGACATAAATACACATACACAGATACATATACACAGACACACTCACATGCGTACACACAGAAATGCACAGAGGAGACATACACAGTGACATATACACAGACAAACACATACATACAGTAATACACAAAAACACACACCACACACACAGACACACATACACACACACACTCACACACACTCTCCCACCCAGAGATCTTGGCTCTTTTGTGGCAGTTTTGAGTTGGGCAGTCATTTAGGATTGGTTATGTCATATCTCTTGTTACACATGATAATCACATGATAATCACATGCTTCTATTGCTTAAGTGTATACTATTTGGGCTCTCTGTCATTTAAGTCTGCATATAAACGGGGCATAGTGGTTTATGCCTATAATCCCAGCACTTAGAGAGCTGAGGCTGAAAGATCAGGATGTGGAGGATGGCCTGGACTAGTCTGTAGAGGGAATCTACGACCAGAGCTAAACAATCTTTGCAAATTTGACCTTCCTGGAAAAAAGTGTAAAAGGTGAAATGTAGAGATGCTTGAGACACACTCAGGCACACACACAGACACACAGACACAGACACACACACAGACACACACACACACTCACACACCCAGACACACACTCACACACACACAGACACACACACACACAGACACTCACACATACAGAGACACACACACAGACACACAGACACACAGACACACAGACACACACAGACACACACACACAGAGACACACACACAGACACACAGACACATACACACTCACACACACAGACACACACACACACACAGGCACACACATACACACTCACACACCCAGACACACACTCACACACACACAGACACACACACACAGACACTCACACATACAGAGACACACACACAGACACACAGACACACAGACACACACAGACACACACACACAGAGACACACACACAGACACACAGACACATACACACTCACACACACAGACATACACATAGACACACACAGACACACACACACACACACACACACACACACACACACAGGCACACACATACACACATATGCCTGAGACAGTAAGTGTAGAGATTGGGGCCATATTTTTGTCGCAGGGAGGAAAGAAGTCATAGATATTCCTGAATAAGAAAACAAATTGCCCATGGGTTGCCACCTGGAACTATAAACACAAGCGAACCTGGCCTATGAGACTTCGATTTCAAACTGTCCTCTGCCTCTCCATTTTGTATCCCAGGAGATCCAGCTCCAGTGCAGAAAGACTTCCATGGTCCCGGGCCAGTGTTACACCAAGTTCTAGTCCAATGACTCCAGGACTCTGAATGAGCCTTGACTGGTGTCCGTTAACTCATCTGTCCAGAGGGCTTAACAACACCTTAAGCCACTTGGTTTTATGAGGATCAATTTTTGTGGAGCATTAGAGTCTAGCTTGGCACCTGGAGGTGTCCTAAAAAGACATTCACTGGATGATGTGTTATGCCAGTTAACCACTTTAGGGAGGTTTGTACAATGCCGTGAGCCTGGGGGTGAGTGTCTGTCTCTTGACTCCAAGAGCATAAGGCGGGCAGAATTTATCCAGTGCTGTCTTCTTGGTGGTAATGTGCTAGGTCCTGAGATTTAGGTGGAGAATTCGGCTTTTGTTTCCCATGTGTTCTCCACTGATCAAGTTGTGACAAACAGGGTGTCTGTTTTGATCAGCGAGGCTGCTGCTGAGTTCTCTCTAATCTTGACTTTCTGTGATGTAGGCTGGGAAGACATCTGTTGGTGGTAACCTATCTCTGTTGTGCGAGGTGCGTTGAGTCTGTTCATCGCGCTTGTGCCCAAGGCAGGCTGCCCCCTGTGAACTCCCCAGCTGCCCAGTTAGTCATCTGCCAAGGGACAGGTGGTGCTTTGGAGATGTGGTAGGGTAAAATGTCTCACCTGAGCCTTTAAAAGCCTCCGTGTACTACGGAGCCAGAAAGTGATTTACTGCCGGTAGCCTTGCCCCGTGAGACCATCCACTTTCCTATTTTCTCGTTGAGTTAGTGGCTTTTCCCTTCCTGAGAGCAAATACCTGGCAATAGCAAGTCAAGGAAGGGTTCTGACTCCCAGCCGAGGGTCCAGGGCTTAAGAAGTGTGAGTGGCTTGCATTGTACCCACTGCAGAAAGCACAGAGGGATGGAGAGTCCTCAGCATAGTCTCTCCTTTATTCTCTCCAGGACCCCATGGACCACAAAATGGAGCTGCTCACATTCAGGGTGTGTCTTTCCTGTTTACTTAAGCCTGCCTGAAACCATCTGTATAGCCACACCCAGAGGAATGTTTCCATGGTGATTCTAAATCTAGTTAAGCGAATAATGATAGTTAGCCATTACACTCATCCTTGGCTCTATTTCAGGGCATCCATTCAAGGCCATACAAATGTTTGGCCTTTCCTAATTGGCATCCTGGTACTGTTGCTTGCTGTTGATGCTGGCCTGACCTAACATCTCCCTGGGCATGTGAGGGAGCCTTGTTTTTAAGTTCCTCCATGAAGATAATTATTTCTCACTATGGTCCATCACCCAGGAGCTAGAAGTCATCAGACATCAGGTCACAAGACCCGAGACCCTCTGGCCTCACTGAGCTCCACACATGATTTCCCAAGGACACCTACTGTCTGGGTGAGGCTGGAGCTGACTGGCATTCAACCCACTTCAGTCACAGTTCTATTTTTTCTGCATTGGTCTAAAATATTTATTACTTTTAAACATTATTTCATTTCTCCTGTGTATTGTGTATGATGTGGTGTGGGGTGTGTCCATGCGGAGAATGCTCAATCCCAAATGCCTTCCTCAACCGCTCTCCACCTTATGTTTTGAGGCAGGCTCTCCCATTGAACCTGGACCTTGCTGTGTTGGCTAGACTAGGGTCTTGATGCTTGTGTGGCAAGCACTGCACTGAGTGAGCCATACCCAGCCCCATTCCTTGTTGTTTTTTAACATAAAAATGGAAAATATCAACAAATAAAAGGAGACTCCTCTTTCAGAGGAGCTAGTAAGTCTTCAGAAATCAAATGACCTTCTAAAAGCTCAACTCAGTTCAATATGGAGGATAGCAACACATACAGGTACACCCCATGCCTTCTGAGCCGCCCCCTCCACATGGCCCTTACAACATTCAGTTGGGCTGTTTCCATGGCTCCCGTGCACAGCGTCATCCCACATACATCCAGATGGTGGCCTTGAGGGGCGGCAATGCCTCATTGCCCGTGCAGTGTGCTGTTCTGAGTATCACACGTGAAATGGGGTCTTCAGAGCCACGGTGATGGATTGGGCAGTTCTTTCTGAACAGCCACTCAGCCTTGCCATCTGGTGAATCTCATAGCCAGGTGGTGAACTTGAATAACCTCATTTTGATGTAGGTAGAAGAGACCCCAGTTGGTTCTGACCTGCCATCTGTGGCCTCCTTCTCTCAGACAGAGCTATCCTGAAACTCAGAGTTGGGTTGTTTCTTAATCGAGTCATCATTTGACATGTGAAACACCACTGCCTTCTGTCTGGGGAGCTCTGACTGTGGTCTCCAGTGTGGAATGCACTCAGGGGTCTGAGGGCAGATCAGAAAAGGACTTACACAGGGCTGTCATATGTGTGTGGCTGTCTTGGAGTGGAAGCCCAGCTTCCATGTGCCTCTGGCCTAGGAGAGCTTCCTTCGTCTTTGGCTTAGAAAACATGTGACAGAGTCCCGTTGACTCCCAAGGGTTCAGTATGCTAGCAGCCACAGCTCGGAAAGAAGGAAGCAGAGTTCAGCTGCAGATGTGTTGACAAGTGAGACTTGGCTGAAGACCTAGACACCATTCAAAGCAGACCAGCCTTCGAGAAGGAAATGTCAGCAAACTGGTATCATCTGATAAGGGACAAAGAGTCTGATAGTCTTCACTCCTATTCAACCAGGCTTCTAGAATCATCTGTACTACCCCAGTGATCAGTAGGAGAGACCATCTGAGAAGCAGAAAACACCGGGTATTGCATCCATGGCCCTTTCCAAATGCTTAAAGGTATAGGGAGCCAAACACTTGGTTCTTTAGGAGAAATCAGATATTCCCAGGCAGTGTGAAAGAAAATAAAAAAATATTACTCAGGATTTTTTAAGGACAGCTGGGAAAATGGCTCAGTCTATAAAGTGCTTGCTACCAAGGTATGAGGACTTGAGTTCAAATCTTCAGCACGTACATAAAAAGACAGTCATGGTGGCAAACACCTATAAACCAAACTCTAGGGAGGTGCAGGCAGGAGGGCCTGGGGGCCTCCTTAGACAGGGCAGTTTAGCTGACTTAACAAGCTCCAGTTTCAGTGAGAGATCCTGTCTCAAAAACTGAGGGGAGAGGGAATGGAGAAGACATCTGATGTTGACCTTTGGCCTCCACATACATGTGTACATGTTCATGTGTGTATGTGCATATATATATCATACATACCCCAATAAGTTTTTTAAAGCATGTTTAAAACATTTCATTTTTATGCATGTGTGCCTGCTTATGTGTGTGTGCCTGTGTATGTATGTGTGTATGTGTTTGTTTGTATGTGTATGTCTGTGTAAGTATACGCGTGTATGTCTGTGCCTCTGTGTGTGTGTGTGTGTGTGTGTGTGTGTGTGTGTGTGTGTGACTTGAGTGTAAGTGCTATGGGGACAGAAGAGGGTATAGGATCCCCTGGAGCTGGAGTTACAGGTGGTTGTGAGCCCCCCAACATGAGTGCTATAAACCAAACTCAAGTCCTCTGGAAAAGCAGCAAGTGTTCCTAACCACTGAGCCATCTCTCCAGCCCCTACAAGATGTTTAAAGATATTTCAAGGCTCTCTGCTCCTCCCTGTTCCAGAGACAGCAGCATCTTCACATGCAGTGCCAGCCTCGTCTCATAGACAAGATGGTAAAGGTCGGTGTGAATGGATTTGGTCATATTGGGCATCTGGTTACCAGGGCTGCCTTCTGCTCTGCATCTGGCAAAGTGGACATTGTTGCCATCAACGACCCCTTCATTGACCTCAACTACATGGTCTACATGTTCCAGGATGACTCTACCCACGACAAGTTCAACGGCACAGTCAAGGCTGAGAACGGGAAGCTTGTCATCAAAGGGAAGCCCATCACCATCTTCCAGGAGCGAGATCCTGCTAACATCAAATGGGGTGACGCTGGTGCTGAGTATGTCGTGGAGTCTACTGGTGTCTTCACCACCATGGAGAAGGTTGGGGCTCACTTGAAGGGAGGGGCCAAAAGGGTCATCATCTCCACCCCTTCTGCCGATGCCCCCATGTTTGTGATGGGTGTGAACCACGAGAAATATGACAACTCACTCAAGATTGTCAGCAATGCATCCTGCACCACCAACTGCTTAGCCCCCCTGGCCAAGGTCATCCATGGCAACTTTGGCATCATGGAAGGGCTCATGACACAGTCCATGCCATCACTGCCACTCAGAAGACTGTGGATGGCTCCTCTGGAAAGCTGTGGTGTGATGGCCATGGGGCAGCCCAGACCACCAACCCTGCATCCACTGGTGCTGCCAAGGCTGTGGGCAAGGTCATCCCAGAGCTGAATGGGAAGCTCACTGGCATGGCCTTCCATGTTCCTACCCCCAGTGTATCCATTGTGGATCTGACATGCTGCCTGGAGAAATCTGCCAAGTATGATTACATCAAGAAGGTGGTGAAGCAGGCATCTGAGGGCACACTAAAGGGCATCCTGGGCTACACTGAGGTCCAGGTTGTCTCCTGCGACTTCAACAGCAACTCCCACTCTTCCACCTTTGATGCTGGGGCTGGCATTGCTCTCAATGACAACTTTGTAAAGCTCATTTCCCGGTATGACAATGAATATGGCTACAGCAACAGGGTGGTGAACGTCATGGCCTACATGGCCTCCAAGGAGTAAGAAACCCTGGACCACCCACCCCAGCCCAGCAAGGATACTGAGAGCAAGAGAGAGGCCCTCAGTTGCTGAGGAGTCCCCATCCCAACTCAGCCCCCAACACTGAGCATCTCCCTCACAATTCCACCCAGACCCCATAATAACAGGAGGGGCCTAGGGAGCTCTCCCTTCTCTCCTGAACACCATCAATAAAGTTCTCTGCACCCCCCAAAAAGATATTTCAATTATTATCATAAAGTAAGGTAGACCCATTGAAAACATTATTTTAGAAGAACATGTAAGCAAAAATAAGAAAGATATTTGGTTGACTATTTTCCTGGCTATCTATCTATCTATCTATCTATCTATCTATCTATCTATCTATCTATCTATCTATCTATCTATCTATCTATGTATATTTATAACCACTTACCTGTTGTCTTACCTATCTTTACCCAGTTGGACCTGTGCTTAAGAAGGCAGATTCCCATCACTTTCTAACATGTATTTATTTTCACTAAACTTTACTATTCATCACAAAGTAGTATCACTTTAGTGGCTTACTGTATCCCAAGATACAGACATTGAAAGTCTTATGGTGGTGTGGTGTGTTTTGTTTGAGTATATATATCACATATTAATATCTGCAAACATTTTACAAGATGATCACCGTAAGTCAGCCTACCCTTCTCTACCACCCTCAGCAACAGCAGGACTGACTGACACTTGCAGAACTGGTCCTTTATGAGACATGTTGGTCACTTCCCATCTGATGGGGGCATTCAGAATAGTCCATGTCTTTTCACTTATTTGCCCAAGGGTAAAACATCCCCAGCTCTCCTCACAGCCATGAACAAAAAGTACAAGAATGGCAAGACTTATCACTAAAGGGTGGAGAGGGGCCAGTGAGATGACTCAGTGGATAAAGGCACTTGCAACCAAACGTGAAGATCTGATTTTGATTCCCCAGGACCTACAAGGCAGAAGGAGAGAATCAACTTCCCCTGGTTGTCCTCTGCCCTCCACATGCACACATGCACACATGCACACATGCACACATGCACACATGCACACTTGCACACATATTAAATGATTTTTTAATTATACACAGACAGAAATGGGAGCTGATTGTGATAAGTCAGCATGACTAGACCTTATTATGACAACTGTCACCCTCCAGTGATATGCCCATGCTTTTCCTACTCACATCCCTATAACTTATCCCTAATGTGGTGATTTGAATATGCTTGGCCCATGGGGAGTGGTACTGTTAGGAGGTGTGGCCTTGTTGGAGGAAGTGTGTCACTGTAGGGGTAAATTTTGAAGCTCTGCCCGGTACAGCAGAGTCAGCTTCTCCTGGCTGTAGTCAGATGAAGATGTAGAACTCTCAGGTCCTCCAGCACCATGCCTGCCTGGACACTGCCCTGCTTTCTGCCATTATGATAATGAACTGAACTTCTGAAACTTAAGCCAGCCCCAATTAAATGTTGTCCCTTATAAGAATTGCTTTGGTTGTAGTGCCTTTTCACAGCAGTAAAACCCTAATCAAGACAACTCCTAAAAGCTCAAACCTCCTTTGTCTAGTTGCTTTTATGAAATTTATCACCTTTTATTAAAATGGAGCATAAGGGACTGGGGAGAGGTGGCTCAGTGGTTAAGGGCACTGACTGCTCTAGCAGAGAACCAGTTTGGTTCCCCACATCCACATTACAGCTCACCACCATCTATAACTCCAGTTCAGGGGTTCTGTCACCCTCTTCTGGCCTCCCCACACACTCATGCATAAGGTGCACATAAACTCATGAATGTAAACCCTTATACATGTAAAATAAACATAGGGTGGTTTTAAAAAAAATGTCATGTAAGTTTCTAAACCTAAAGACCTCTTTGGATATTTTTCTCTTCCTTCCTATGGAATTAAAATTACTAATAACACTCCCAGCCTCTCCTCCTGTTTAATTGTATAGTACCTCATATTCTTCTCTTTCCTCAGGTTTCAAATCAGAGTAAAGTTTCAAAAGCCAAATGCAGGTTGATGTTGTGCAGGTGAAGGCAGACACAAGATAAAATGTTGCCTGTCATTGGACGAGAAGGAAGGGCGGCGGGAACAGAGGTTTTAGAAGGGGAGGAAGAAGCAGAAGAAAAGGGAGAGACAACATGGAGGCAGACCCAAACGACCCATCAACATGCATCTCTACATAGATACAGGTTGTTAGGAATATTTCTTAAGGGATGGATTTCTATAGGTCAATTTATCTTACCTAGATGGGCAGTTTATATCTTTATCAATTGTGAGTTTATTGTGTGGATGTCTTGGAACGAGAATTAAACATAAATCTGATTGATAAATACAGCTTATTGAGTCATAATTTCACTGGATAGTTGGGAGTTTATACTTGCACTACCAGGGGGTGGTTGCTGGGAGTGTGGGTAGAGTCTGTGGCAGGGAGCTGCGATAGGCCAGCCCATGCGGGACTTCTAGAACCCTGATTTTACCAGGTAGCTAGAACCAGAGAGTTCCCGGCTAGCAGAGCCGCTGGGAGAGACACTAACCAGAGATAAACTCTATGGTTAGTTCCATATGGCCCCGTGGGTGCCAGAACTAACTCCAGGGACCAGCGTGGCAAGGTGCACGCTGGAACTGCCTGGGTCAGAGAGTACTTGAGGGCAGCATGGAGCTACGGAGATAAAGATACCCCATAGTGCCATGTGGCCCTACGAGTGCTGGCGCTAGTGTGGGATAAAAGGTTCAGGGACTTTTAAATATTTACCACAACAGCCAAACATTGGCATTTTACAGTAAAGAATCCCTTCTTGACACATGTGCCCTCATGTTCTTAGATGGAGACTCACACTGAGAGGTGGGCTTCAGAGTATGATTTAGGGTCACCTGGAGACCTCCTAACGCTCAGCTCACCGAGGCCTTCACTAGAGTGGCTTAGTGAGGCTGGGCAGGCCCACCTGATAGACTACAGGACACACGTTGAGAATTATTGCTCAGTAACCAGGCAAAGTAGCCTTGTCCTCAGAGTCCCACCTTGCCTTTGTGTAACCTCAGCACCTCTGGACAGCAGTTTGTTTAGCTATAAGTTAAAGATAGTGATGTCATTTAAGAAGCTGGAGAGATGATCCAGCAGTTCTGAGTTCTTACTGCTCTTCCAGAAGACCTGAGTGTGTTTCCCAGCACTCAGTAACTCAGTATTCGTCAACTTACAACCTCCCATAACTCCCGCTTCAGGGACTGTGACACCCTCTTCTGGCCTCCATGGCATAAACCATAACACTTGTATGTGTGCACACTTACACACACACACACACACACACACACACACACACACACACACACACACACACACACCACAATTAAAAACAAAATACAGTCTTTATATAAGAAAATATACCACTACCATGTAAGTTAAATGGCTTTTGTGAGCTTTGTGTACTGTAAACCAGTCGTATTTGCTGTTCCTTTTTGTTCCTTTTAGCCAGGTAGGGAATTGAAACACGCCCATCTGCTGCTCTTCAGAAAACCTTTGGTGTTCAGGGAGGGAGTTACTCCTTTTTCCAGGCATGTCAGAAAAGCTCTTTTCTTGTACCTGCTGTCCCCTCTAAGGCAGAAAGTCCCCCACTGTACTTTCCCCCAATGCTGCTATTCCTCATTAAGCAAGGGGATGCTGGGCACAGCCTGCCTTTAACCTGGACGCTCAGGAAATCCTTATAAATAACGAATGCAGCCAGGCCTAATGAGAGCAGCATCCTCTCAGGCTGCAGCAGCAAAGCTTGGCTCCCCCAGCTTCCCAGGAGGGTGGAAAACCCTCAGACAGTTCTGGCTACTGTGCATTAGAGTTCCCAGTGGCCCAGGCAGTTGGAGTGCTTTAATCAAATGCAAGGCCACAGCTAAAGCTGGGTAGGGGTGTGAGGTGTGTGTGCAGAGCTGTCGGAGGGGTGGGTGGTGGAACAAGCAGGCTTCTGCAGCCAAGATTTTCTCCCTTGCATGTGGAGACTGGGGAGGGAGCTGAGTGGGCAGGCTGGCATTTCAGGCAGAGTGAACGGGTCGCTCGGCAAAGCTCAGAGGCGAGGGTGTTGCTTAGTAAGGCAGCATGGGCACTACCAGGTAGGGTTGGTGGGGCTGAAATGCAGTAGGGGAGGGAAGGCAAGGTTCTGGGAGGGAAAGGTCACATAAGGTGTGTTGCGGGCCCAGGAAAGCAGTCCTGTCAGTTCTGTGCTCACCCCACAGGCAGCTCTTCACAGCCCATATTAAAAAAATAAGTTGGTGTGATGGCTTGTGCTTCTGTGCCGTCTGGGGGAGGGGTCTATACGGGTGGATATTTGGGGCCAGTCTGACTAGCCTCATCAGCAAGTTCAAGGCCAAGAGGAGACCCCGTCTCAATAAAACCAACATGGGCAGCATCTGAGGAATGATGGTGGAGATTGACCTTTGACCCCACCACACACAGACACACAGACACACAGACACACAGACACACAGACACACACACACACACACACACACACACACACACACACACACACACCACTGTTATGGCATGGCGGAAGTGTAGCCGAGGGAAGACCATTATCTGTAAGGATGCTTTTGGATGTACAAAGACGGAAATCAATGTGCCTTAGTTTGAGTTTAAGTAGTTAAGCTGTGATAGGGCCCAGAGTCAGGAGCCAGCAGTCCTGTAGTCAGAGGCCGACTGAGGGAGCAAGAAGCCATCAGGGCTCATTCTGTTCTTACTGATTCCCCATTTGAGCTTTCTTTGTTTTTATGGTCCACATGGATGAAGAAAATGAACTCTTTATTCTGAAGCACATGCCCGACATGTTTGGGATTTTGCCATCTGGAGAGAAGGTACCTTAGTCTCAAAGTTCCAGGGGAAGGTCCCTGGCCAGCCCTGCATGTTCCAATCAAATCTTGACATGGTGCGGGGGAGGCTGTTCTGGGACATCAGTCAGACGTGGATCAGGGAGGGAGGTGAAGGGATTTCACTCAGAAACAGACACTTTCAATCTATACGCAAGGAGGAATGGAGCAAACTCTCTCCTGAAGGGCTTTGGTCTTTTGTGTATAACTCCTGTGGTTTTGTTTGTTTTGTTTTGGAGACAAGGTTTCTCTGTGTAGCCCTGGCTGTCCTGGAACTCACTCTGTCTCGAACTTAGTGGTGCACCTGCTTCTGCCTCCCAAGTGCAGGATCACAGGCAGGCACCACCACTACCAGCCACACCTATTAGTTCTCAGCCAACAGTGAAGCCAGACCAAACTTGAAATCTGGGGCAGTGGTCGTAGGGTTTGACTCCTGGAAGATAAGCTTGTGACAACCTTGGAAACAATATTGAGTTCTGGAAGATGACACCATCTATAAATAACAATGGTATCAACCTGTGCTAACAGCCATGGGGAAGCTGAGAAAATAGATGGTGGGCTAGCAAACAGCTCTCCCATAGGCCGTGAAGAAATGGCTCCTTAAATGTGGAGTTTAAAAACATCAGACAGATAGCTAATTAGTGGAAATCAAAATACATGTCAACTCCACCCGTCCATGATGTAACTGCTTTCTTTGTCTCTTCTTTTCTTCCAGCTTTTCCCAGTGCCAAGGCTTACACAGTTTTTGAGAATAAACATTTTGTGCTCCATATTACATAATGAATAACTTCTACAGTGCCTTTTCTTCATCTTAAACATCTTTACAGCACTCCGTGCTTTGGATTAAATCTGCTGTAGTCTCCTTGGCACATACTTAAGATCTCAGACGATGGTCTGAGTCATAGAAAATGAGCGAGACCAAGCAAAATTAGCTTAAAGTTTTATTTCTCTTTGCTTATGAGTGTAAGTGCAGGTGAGTGCAGTGTTAAGGCCAGTGTAAAAGTAATTTGGGGGGCTTTTCCATCGCCCCCTTTACCTCCCAAATAAACAACACAGAGACCTTATTTTTATTAGCAAGTTTTAAGCACTGTAATTGGGCAGATACTCTCATTTTCTAACCTTCCATGACTGCCTATTTCCAGGTCACATGACCCATTACTTGTCCTTGTCTTGCCCTGGCTGCTCCTGATCCATTGGTGTCCTCAGGGCGACTCTGCTGGCAACTCTGCCCATGACTCTGCTCATGGTGAATGCATATGGTCAATATCCTGTCCCCACTCCCCTACTCCACACACAGAAGTTCCACCTTATCCTCTCCTGCCCAACTACAGGCTGGCCATCTCTTTATTAACCAATCAGAGGTGATGGAAAACAAATTTTACACACCATTGAGACAGGAGATGCTTGACATTGCCAACATCCTGACTGCAACCAGATTTCCAGCACAGCATCTGAATACACAGAGCACAAAGGCCTCTCCCAACAGGCTGGAGGCCGGTGTTGGACCCCCCTAACATGCCAGTATATTTGGTTCTGGTTGTGAGTTTTTCTCCATGTGGGTGGTGGGAAGTGAACTTGGGGTCGTCTGGAAGAGCAGGAAGGACTCTCAAGCACTGTGTCATCTCTTCATCCCCTCAGAGACACTTAGAATAGAAAACGTCGCCTCCAAGGCACAAAGCTGGACACCCAAGACTCAAGGCTGGCTGCCATTGGTTCAGACACATTAGTAATTACCTGCCTGTTGTCAGAGAGTGGCTGAGTTTCACGGAATAGCAGAACTCTCAGATGCATCACACAAGACTGCATGAGCGTTTGTCAGATAGGAGCCATCTCGTTTTTTTTTTGATAACAGAGGTTTTTTTGTTTTTCCTTTTTTCTCCTTTCAGCTCACTGTCATGAAAGTAAAGGTGGTGAAGTTGAAATGAATTATGGCAATTTTAAATCAGACTGTTTGCATGATTGGTAGGTAGGCCATTGTGGAGGCATTTACATTTCCTGGGCTTGGCTGGCTTTCTCTGTGCCCTTTCCAAGCTGCACAGGGATCCAAGCTTTAAGTCAGGTTATAAGCTTATGCAAGCCCTTAGTCACCCTCGAGATAAAAAGCACCCTAGGCTCAAGCCTGCACATTCTGTGCGCCACTATGGATTTCTCTGGAGTAATTCAGCTAGCCTACGATTTTTTGAGGGAGAAGTGATTGAGCAGATTTATTTCAAAGCACATTTACATTTGAAAACAGGGGTTTATCAGCTAAAAAGAGCTATTCTTGAAAGGCACACATGCAGAGCAAATTTAGAACAAGCACACCATTTAGACATGATAGCCATGAATGGCCCTGGACCCTTGTGCACTGGGAGTGTATCACACAGGTACAGACTGACTCTTGACCACATGGCATTTCCCCCCGGGGACACAGGGGAGGATCTCTGTCACCCCTGTGTATCCACAGAACATTCTGAAACACTCTAGGCTCGCATCAGCATCATTATAAATATACCTGACCAAAAGCAAACCCGTGGAGAAGCCTGAGTTTTCAGTGTGGTAGAGGGATGGGATCTCAGTTCAGGCTGTGGATTGGTCTCCTGCTTCTACCAGTCGCTGATATTTGAACTTGGTTGGCTCTCATCTTCCTCTTATGGAAAGTTATAGATAGTTATCATCATCATTATTATTGAACTTGTAGAACTGTCAGGCACATTGATCATATACAGTTATGTAATGTGGTAACTCTTAGGCTCCCGTCTCCATGCAGGCCACCTGGGATTAAGCCCCAAACAGATAGGTTCTACCGTAATAGGTCTTAGGTATTGTCTCATGCTGTGTGTGTGCATATGCATGTGTGTGCGCACATGCGCACGCCCATGCTTCCTATATCTACCAAGCTAGCTGGGCCTCAAGCTTCTGTAGCTTTCCTTAGCTCTACCTCCTATCTCACTCATTGGGGTTCTAGACAATGTACTATTGAGCCCAGCTTTGTGTGGGTTGGGAATCTGAATTCACGCTTTCTTAGCTGACTCTTTATTCACTGGGCCATCTTCCTAACGCTTTGTTCTGTAGCCTTTTGGATATTTGATGAAAACCATGAGCGCCCGTTTCTTCTCTGACATCAAGCTGCCCAGGGCTTTTCAGTAAATGCCCTTGCCCACTGAGGAGACAAGGAGATAACTGGTGGATGCTCAGCTGGGATAAATGTTCCTCACAAAGGGCCATGTGTGGAAACTCATGGCAGTATTAGGAGGGAATATCAGCGTTCTGGCTCATGGCTGCAGAGATTATGGTCCATTGTCAACTATTGGATCTATAGTTTCTGGATATGTGGTGAAGCAGAACATCATTGTAGATGGTTGATGGGAGACAGAGCTGTCCAATTCATAGTAGTGAGGAGGGTGGGGGGAATATTCAGGATATTCCAGTGACCCATTGCCTCCAAGCAGACCCTCCCTGCAAAGTTCCCATTGCTTCTCAACAATGACACAAAATTACAGTCCTGTTATTGATTAACCTATTGATTGGAGCAGAGCCATCATGGTTCAGTTGTGTCTCAATGATCCACTCCACCAACTTAGAACTAAGCCTTCCATAAATGATGTTTTACAGGGGGGCCTTTCACATCCAAACTGCAACCCTCGTTCTACACAGTGGGAGTGTTCTATGAGTTGTGGATATTGATCAGCATCTTGGCGTCCATCCACTTTATGCCACCAGTACCTACCGCAGGACACTTGTGACAATCTGACCATTCCAGGTGCCGTCAATGTCTTCAGGAGGCCAAAGTTGCCCTGGTGGAGAAACTCGGCTCTAGGTATGTGGAAGGTTCCAGTTTCTGAGGCATGACTGCTCCCAGGGATCACTGTCTACTTGGGAGTCATGACCCAGTTGTAAACAATTTGATTCTAAACTGGGAAGCATACACGTTCATTTTCCGTTTCATTTTGTCTTTTGTTTGGCTGGAGATTAAGCCATAGAGAAACTGAAGGCAACTTTATTAGAAAAAGAGGTGGATCTCCCCCTGGAGGAGGTGTATGATAGGGAAGAGAAAGTACATCCTCTCTGTCCTTTGTCCCAGATAAGTGCAATTCATGAGAAATTATTCCTTTTCAAGTACGAAAAGGTTCACTAGGGGAGGAGAATCAGCCATGTGTCTCCGCTCTCTCTTTTCAGACTTACTCTGGCTAGCAACAAATCTTCCGTCCAATTCCACTTCCAAATCCCACTTGAGTCCTTGAGAATGTTCGCCAATTAAATGGTTCTCCAAACAAATTCATAATCTGTTGTTGCTCTGGATGTATTTAATAGCAGATCCTAGGAGTGTGAGAATCGGAGACACAGTCGTTCTGTCTTCTCCCTGTTTTATTACTGAGATGATTCATGCATCGGGAGCCCCAGGCAACTGACCACAGGCGACTGATCATGGACAGCAGATGCCCCTAGAGGCAGGCGCTTCTGAAGATCTTCCTCTTAGTTCTTCAACATCGGTATCCAATGAAAGTTGGCAGCTCTTCATTGAAGGATTTGTTCCATTCTTTAAGAAGTTCGCATTCCTGAGAACATTCTAAAGTCTGCAGGGAGTCGAGGGGCTACTTTGTATGCCGGCTTCAGTAAGCTGTTCGCGGGTGGATGGATAAGTGCAATAAAAACCAGTCCTGGACACAGGTGACAGTCAATACTAGTTCAGTGTGAACCGAGTCTGAGAGTCAATATTAGCTGAGCTGTAACAGGAGGCAAGACAGAGTCAGTTCAGCAGGAGAAGAACTGGGTTGGGGGCTGTACTACTGTCACCACCTAGAACTGGCTGCTCTGACTGCCTGTGATCTCAAGGCCAAAGTCAAAATCGACCCAGCCCTTCAGTCCCATTGGCGTTTGTGTAGTAAAGATGCCATAAAGTTGAAAGCATTGAACTCATTCGGTTCTAATGAGTTAAAGTAGTGTTGGATGGGGAGTGGGCAGAGGGTGTTGGAATCCAAATCCTTATTTTATAGGTGAAGACTTGAAGATCAAGTGGAGAGATGATGATGATGGTGGTGGTGGTGATGGTGATGATGGTGGTGGTGATGATGGTGGTGTTAGTGATGGTGATGATGATGATGGTGGTGGTGATGATGGTGATGATGATGATGATGATGATACTTCATGAAGTGTTCATTTTCTGCCTGATGCTTGGCTAATGTGCTTTCAGACATCATCTTCTTTTTCTCCTGTGAGCCAGACACTCTTATTATCCCATCACCAGAGATAAAGAAATGATGGATCCCAAAATCCATTGCTTGCAGTAAATCATGCTGAAATGTGGGAGTTGTTAGGGTTCATTGTCTGTACTGCTGAATGGCTTCCTCTGCAAACTCACCCTTTCTCATTGTACAAGGGCACTGAGCACCCCTGACTGAACCAGGCCTGGAGAAGCAGTTTGTGGAGTTCCAACGGCAGCACCTCAGGAAGGCGGAGAGTACAGGAGAGGGGAGTGTGGGATAGCTGTAGTATATCCCCAAAGCAATGTGTGAAGGCAGCTTGTCATACCCATGGCGTCCTGCATGAGGAGGATAAAGAAAAGGCCAGCCAGACTGGCCATCAGTGGTACATCTATGAGACTAACTCTTTTTGAATATTTGTTTCATTTTTAATTATGTGTGTGTATGTATACACACATATTTATATATACCCAGATAAACACACATATATTCTGATTTATAAATTTTTTTACTTGTGGGTATTAACTGAATATTATATATATATAGACACATATATACGTACTAATCCATATCTACACATATTTTATACATTTTGTCATGCATATTAACTATACATTACATCACTGTGATATTTTCATATATTCTTATAAAGTATTGTCATCATATTTATTACCCATTGCTCTCTCTTATCTCTTCTCCCTTGACTCTGGTCTTTTCCTTCTGGTCTGTCTTCTTTGATACCTCCCCTTCCTGGGGATTCTACAAATGAGAGAAAACATTTAATACTTCATTTCTCAAGTCTAGCTATTTTTTTTCCTTTTTTTTTCAGGAGCTGAGGACCGAACCCAGGGCCTTGCGCTTGCTAGGCAAGCGCTCTACCACTAAGCTAAATCCCCAACCCCAAGTCTAGCTATTTCTCTTAACACACTGACATCCATTTATCTTCAGACAATATGATTTTGCTCTTCTTTATGGTTGAATTATATCCATACCAATTTTCTTATCCATTCATCCACCAATGGGCACCTAGGCTGCAGGTGCCCATTATAATCACAGGTGTGCAGACGTCTCTATTATAAACCTTGATTGGTTTTTAAGTAATTCCTTGTAAGCCATTCTAGAATCTGGCCTAAGTGTGTAAATCTGAAAAAGAGTAGCTGCTGAGACTAACACTGTAAAATGCTTGAACATTTAGTTCCTTGGGTGCCACAGACCTGTCTCTGCTGGGTTCAAGAGGTGGGCTGTGGCAGACAGGGGTGCCTCTTCAACAACAGCTTTAACCTTCCCAGTGCTCAGGTGGCAGACAGCCCTGCAGAAAATGTTATTTTGCTTATTTAAGCAAGTCTCAGGATTCAGCATTAAGCATTCCCCAAAAAATTCTAGAACGAAAGCCTTATTTGAATTCTGAAGGATGGTTGTACTCAGAGGAACAATGTTCAGATATTTGAAGATTTGTGTATGTGGCACTACAAATGCTGGAGCCCATGATAACAGGGAAACGTTGATTTAAATGTATAATGTTCAACATTTTGTGTTCTGTTGTCTTAGGTTTGCAAGCAAAATAAACCACCTAGCATCTAACGAGCCTATCGTGCATGACGGGTACAGGCAATGAATTTGTTGCAACCAGAGTAATTCTTCTGGAGTCTTAGAGGGAGGGGACAGGAACAAGCTGGGACTGGGAGGTGTCTAGATTTATGATATATTAGGTTTTCTCTTTCTTTACAGTGCCTTTCTGGGCCAGACACTAAGTTCAATTATATCTGACAAATATTTACCAGACTTGGGTAGGCAGAGTCCTGGCACCCAGGGGTGGGTCTTTGCTCTTGCCAGATATCTTTGTCTTCCCCCCTGAGTTTGAGGTGGGCTTTACTTTTCTCTTAATCTAGGAGTCTATTGAAGAACCATCCGTGCAGGAAGCCCTTCATTAAGTATAATCTTATGTCTTTACCAGCTGCAGGGCAGTACCTGATGAGAGTATAGCCAGTCTTGAGAAAGGAGCCTGGGAGATCCTAGCAACAAACAATTCCTTTCTAACACTATCTCCTAGCTTTATCAAGTGAGTCATCAACTCTGTGAAGCTATTGCTTCCTTTCTTCCCCCACCCTTCCTCCATGCCGCCATGGTCATTATATCACCATTAACTCATCTCCCTGCCTTTAGAGGTAGACCCAACCCATTAGATAAAGGCTACCCGAGATTCTACCAAACCCCTGCTCTACCACCAGAGTGCTGTTACCAAAAATTCTCACTGGCTTCCATCAGCCTAGAGACACTGTTGACACAAAAACACAGCACTCACTTCAAAGGAGATAAAAGAGTGTTTCTGCTGAGGCCGCTATGAGTGACCATGGGCCAGAAACACAGATTTAGGTCACCTCAACTCCATCCAAGTGATGACAATTTGGTGCAGGTTTATAATATCAGAACAAAGAAAGTCCTACATCAAGGCATAGTGCAGATGGTGGAATCTGTTTGAATTGGTAGGCAGGTTAAAGCAAAGTGGGAGGTCTCTGCTATAGGTCTTGGATGCCATAGAATGACATTTTTAGTCTTTGGCTGGTACAACCTAAAGATAAGTTAATACATTGTAAAAAAATTTTTTTTCAGGGAATTGGGGAAATAGCTCAGTGGTTTAAGCACTGTCTTTGTTTTTTCCCCCCACAGGACCCAGTGTTCATTTCCAGGAATCACCCAGATCTCACAGGTCAAAACAGAGTGAACTCAAGTTCCAGGGGTTCTGACACCCTCTTCTGACCCCCAGGAGCACTTACATACATACAGTGTACATACATGTGCGGTGGCTTCACACAGCTTTAGAGGAAGAAGCCAAAGTGGGCATAGATGTCAGATGAACGCAGATCAAAACATTGATGATCTCTGACCTTTTAACCTTATGATTATACTGGATGCTGAAACTGATGGTTTCTGAAATTTTGAAACTTTCTTTCTTATTCCTTGGCTGAAAACCACTGGCTTTTTTTTCTTTATAATACTCCATGCTTCATTTTACTGCTCAACTCTTTCTTACTGTTCTGGGATAAAAACAACTTTTTCTTATCGATCTGTGCTTCATTAAGCACTGAGGACTTAACTCTTTCTTATTTACTCTGTTACTAGTTTTATAAATCTATGCGCTTGATTGGTGCTAGAAAACTTAACTCTTGATTACTTTTATAATTCTCTGCCTAATAAGCACTAGAAAACTCAACTCTTACTTATTTTATAATTCTCTGTGCCTGATAATTTTGTCTTAACTCCAAGTTACTCTGAGGCCAGAAACTGCCAATCTCTGGTGAATAGAAACCCAGTTTTTAAACAGCAGGGGATTCAGTGGAGGATTTGTTGTTAAGACTTCTTTCTCTATTGCCTAGAAGCCTCATCTCTTGCTGTCCACACAGGGAGGGAGGTTTGGGGCAGGAGGAGAGAGTCATGCTCAATCACGAAAGGAAATTCTTTTACACAAGCAAATATGCATAAACACATACATTCATATAATCATTCATACATACATATTCATACATTCCTCATACATTGTTGTTGGGTCTGACTACTCATCTCATACTTTACATACACACACACACACACACACACACACACACCCCTAGACTTACATATGCATATATTTATGATGGATCAAACAAATACCCTCACAGGTAAGCTCTGCAGAGCAAGCACCAGCACAGAAAGAACTTATTTTTCTATCTGGATGAAAACTAAGCTTCAACTTCTATTGCTAGAGGAAGAAAAAGCTTCTACCCTTTTATTACTAAATGAATTAAAAAAAATCTATCTCACTGTAAGAAAAGCCTGCTGCTTTCTGCTCTCTTCTCAGCCTCATCTCTTTCCTCCTCAGCCCGTTATTTGCATCTATGTTCCGCTGCTTCTGCATTGCGTCTACTCTGCTTCTCTTCTGGTTTCCTCTGGCATCTCCTTCATTTTGCTCCCTTCTTTGTCCTTCTCATCTGCTCAGCTTCTCGTATCTGTAATGCTTCTATCCCATTCTCCTTCTGCCTGCCTAATGTCATCGCTCCTAGGCATTTAACCTTTTCAGGAGAATAGATCACATGGTGTTCCAAAAGTTCACAAATTCAAACATAAATTTGAATCATAAATTGAACAAGAAGTTACAAAAAGATGTTTACATGTGTTTTCATTGAGAGTAGTTATCTAACTAGACATTCACTGTCACTAGCTCCACGGGTTCTTTCAGAGTTTAAAACTATAATTCTTATGTCTGAGTTATCATGATATGCCAAGAGACAAATTAATATTGAAGTTTTGTATAGACAGACCCAGTCAATATTTTATCTTCTGTCTTTGCACTTACAATAAATTGTTAGTTTCTTTTCCGATCTTAAGTTAATGTTTTTATGGCCTAACGGAATGTATTCCTAAGTTGTAAATCTGTATCGATGCCTGCTTTCTACTTCGGTGCAATTAACTTGTGACATGTAAAGACTGACAGAATTCTAATTGCAGTTTTCATATCAGAGGGCCTTAATTGCAGCCTTTATTATAAAGGTCTTAATAATTATTAGTATAAATTTAGGAATTCTTATAGAATCTTCATTAGGAATTAAGAAATCATCTATTTGTCTATATAGCATCATTGTAAGGCAGTACGTCTTTATTGATTTGCAGAAAATCTGGCCAATAGGATGGGCCAATGTCCAGGGATTGTTATATTAATTTAATAATGACAGGAAAGGCATATCAATAGCAAGAATCAATCCTGAGATGTAGGGGTGGTTCTGACTGGGCCTTGGGTGGCAGGTGGGAGATCAGAAATATAACTAAATTGAGAGAAGATTTGGAGTACTAAGCTAGGACTAAAGGTAACTGTGCAACTAAGTTGATGGCAGATTTAAAAATACTGAGCTGGGAGTGAAGGTAAGAGCATGTTAGCCACAGGAGGCTTAGAAGTGTCCAGCTGGGGTTGGGGATTTAGCTCAGTGGTAGAGCACTTGCCTAGCAAGCGCAAGGCCCTGGGTTCGGTCCCCAGCTCTGAAAAAAAGAATAAAAAAAAAAAAAAAAAAAAAGAAGTGTCCAGCCACTGAGTTAAAAGACATGTTAAAAATAAACTTGTGTGTGTGTGTGTGTGTGTGTGTGTGTGTGTGTGTGTGTGTGTGTGTGTTTCATCTGCAGATCCAAGGGAACCACACAGGAGCTAGCAGAGCTGCCCACCCAGAGTTTACACTGGGTAGTAAAATCTGCACGTTACACTGAGATGTTGTCCCGGGGTCTTGCCTCCAAGGGCTCATTCATCACAGTTTCACAGTGAAACTATCTCAAGAAAATCACCTGCTAGGCTTAGCTTTCCTAGATGGCCCTTGATACATACATGCACTCATCCCCAAACATACACATAAAATAAAATAATTTTTAAAAGTTTTATCTGTTAGTCATAAGGTAGTTAGCTCAGATATGTAGGTGGGCAAGAAAGATAGTTCAAGATAAATTGTAACATTGCAACTTCTTCAGGATCATTGACATCTAATTAGTAAGTTGGCCTTGAGTAAGGTTGTGTGGGAAGACTGGGCTTCTCCCTGGGAGCTTTCACTCACAATACTTTGGCTATCCACTTCCTCTCCCAGGAGCACCCACTCTCAGCTTTTATATTGGGAAAGGATTTACCTTGTATCATCTCCACAAAAGCCCCCCAACAACCTCATTAGTGTGGAGTGAGTTCTTGGTGATTCTACTGCATGATGACTGAGGGTACCCCAACTCTTTGGGGGTTCTCTCTGTGCTGAGCTGTCAAAATACCTTCCAGACTCTGTCTCATTCCATCCTTATAAAAGCCATACAAAACCCACACTTCCTTTGTTTCCATGGTAGCTGAGGAAATACTGCGATAGGTGGGAGGTTGTGAGACTCAACAGTGATGGAGGCTGGATGGGAATTTGTGTGACCCAGGCTCTAAAGACCTGTCCTTAAGCACCATGCTGCTCCCAGTCCTCTACCCACGAAAGTACTTAGGACGTCTCACTGTTGTTTATTTATATCTCTCGCTTTCAGTAGACCAAAGGGGTTTGAGGGCAGAAATTCTGATTACACTTGAGGAAGAAAAGCAAACAGGTTTTCATGATGATGTTCTTAAGGCCATGAAAGCATTCAGTAAAATGCTCATATTCTCTGTATTAGTCAGAGCTACCTAGGTGAAAACTTATAATATATATTATTAATAATATAAATATATAAATAAATATGTAATAAATCCCATATATAGGATTTACTAGGATGGCTTAAAAGCTGTGGCCCAGCTAGTAAAACAATGTCTACCAGCTACCAATGGAAGATCCAAGAATCTAATAGTTGTTCAGTTCATAAGACTGGTCTTTAGTATATGTACTGGCTGGTTCTGTGTGTCAGCTTAACACATGCTGGAGTTATCACAGAGAAAGGAGCCTCCCTTGAGGAAATGCCTTCATGAGACCCAGCTGTAAATCATTTTCTCAATTTGTGATCAAGGGGGGAGGGTCCAGCCCATTGTGGGTGGTGCTATCCGTAGGCTGGTAGTCCTGGGTACTATAAGAAAGCAAGCTGAGCAAGCCAGGGGAAGCAAGCCAGTAAATAGGACCCATTCATGACCTCTATATAAGCTCCTGCCTCCTAGTCTGACTTTTTTTTTTTTGGTGATGAAAAAACAAAGTGGAGGTGTGAGCTGAATAAACCCTTTTCTTGCCAACTTGCTTCTTGGGCGTGATGTTTGTGCAGGAATATAAACCCTGACTAAGGTAGTATACACTAGAATCCCAAAGAAGTAGGTTCTAATGCCACTGAAAAAACGGACTTAATAGTGAAAGCAAGCAAGCAAAAAGCAAAAACTTCCTTATCCGTTTCCGTTTTATATGTTGCCAACAGAAGATGTGGTAGATCTTCCCACCTCAAAAGATCCAGATTAAAGGTGCATCTTCCCACTTAAAATGGTTTAATTAAGAAAAAAATCCTTCTCAGATATGCCCAGCCACTTGGGGTATTGTTAATTCTAGAGGTAGTCAAGTTGATAGCCAAGAATAGCCATCATATTCTCTAATAGGGAGACCAGACTGAAGTTACTAAAATTTTAAGGGAAGATGTCATTCCATGAATATATTGGGATATTTTTGGCAATGGGGAAAAGACCCTGATGTTCCAAGAAAGTTTAGACCAGGGTTGCATCAATTAAAAATTATTTAAAAACTGAAGACCTGATCGTGTTCATCAGTAAAAAATTATAGTTTTGAACCAGGTGTAATGGCACAAGTCTTTAATATCAGCAATAATTCAGAGTCAGAGTCAGAGTCAGAGTCAGAGTCAGAGGCAGAGGCAGAGGCAGAGGCAGAGGCAGAGGCAGAGGCAGAGGCAGAGGCAGAGGCAGAGGCAGAGGCAGAGGCAGAGGCAGAGGCAGAGGCAGAGGCAGGCGGATCTCTGTGATCTCAGGGCCAGCCTGGTCTGTGCAGAGACTTTCAGGTCAGGCAAGGCTCTATAGTGAGACTCTGTCTCAACAACAGCTGCAGCAGCAACAACAGCAACAAACAAAACAAAAAGAGAGAATTGTCATTATAATAAATTTATTAAATTCACATAATCTTGCTCTGTAGAGGAATAGCCAAGAAGATATGTATAGAGCATTATAACAGAACATTATAGACAAATGTCTGATCCTAGCACATTGGACAATGAACTTTAAGTGGTCATTGAGTTCTTTTACAGGCTGGTAAAGCCTGGATTCTTTCCCTATAAAAATAGGCACTTACGTCCTAGGAAATGACTAATGGTTCCAGGTATTTCCTGTTCTCCAAATTCAGGAAGCAGCTGCATCAGAGCTGAGTCTCAGGCTTCTGTGGAGTCAGATAACCCCAGGATTTGTGTGTCAGGCCTCCCAAGGCCTCTTTCCCCAGCCCTGCTCAAGTGGAGTTGGCTGTTGTGACAGGAAACAGATTAAAACTGTACTGAAGTTCCATGTCACCCCAATCAGAATGGCTGCCATGTAGAAAGCCAATGACAACAAATATTGGCAGGAATGTGGAGTTAAAGGACCCTTATTTACTGCTGATGGCACTGTCAACTGGTGCAGCCACCATGGAAGTCAATATGAAGGATCCTAAAAAACAAAGAGAACTTCCCTATAATCCATCTGTACCACTTAAGGGCACATGACTGAAGGAGACAGTGTTTCACAGAGACACATTTATTGACACATGCGTTTATAGGTGCAGTATTCACAAAACAGATGGTACAGGTCTAAATGCCCATCAACTCAGGAATGGGTAAAGCAAATTTGATATGTATACAGAATAGATTTTCATTCAGCAGAAGGAAACTGAATTCATGGCATCTGCTGAAGTCATTATGTTAAGTGAAAGAAGCCAGACTCAGGGAGCAGATCAGGAAAGAGAGTTGAGGAAGATATAAAATGGAGATGGAGATGGAATATGTGTAATAGGAAAGCAGAGAGGAGACTAGAAGAAATGGAACCAACTGGAGGGCAAGAGGTCATGGTGTAGGACAGGAGGGAAAAGGAATAATTGAGAACAAATTATACTGACACATGAGAGAGAGAGAGAGAGAGAGAGAGAGAGAGAGAGAGAGAGAGAGAGAGAGAGAGAGAGAGATTTTGAATATAGAAGAGGACTCAAAAATGTTAGTTTAGTGGAGGATAAAACTCAGATCACAACTCTGCCTCAGTTCCATTTGCTGACTTAATTCTCTCCCACACTAGCACTGACATATTCACAGGTTCTGGAAATTCGGTTGTAGACATCTTTAGGGGAGTGGAGGTGTTATTCAGCTACTCCACAGTAAGCCATGCTAACCCAATAGGTCTTCAGAGCTGCTGTACAGTGAGAGACTGCTGAGGGTCCATGTGATGAACAGCCAGAGGAAAGTGCTCCTGAGGCTGGGGAAGTGAGAAGACAACAGGGTAAGGCCAGCAGGCTTGCTTTGAGGTCCCCAGCTTTTTCTTAAAGTATTCCCAGTGCAAAAGCAGCATGTCCTGGCTCTCCCTACATGGTGAGCTGCTAGCTGAGTTGGACTGAGGTAGGAGGGAACCAATTAGGTGATGATACAAGAGAGAGGATGCAGGCTTAGTCAGTGGCAGCAGGAGAGGCTGTGACGACAGGGCTGGATTCTTCCTGGGGTTGACATGAGTGAATGACAGGAGTCAAAAGTGACTGAGATTTTTGTCACTGTTTTTCTGTATAATGTAAAAAGAGGTTGATGTTTACTGACATGAGAAGACAGTATTGATAAACAGCTCTCTATCTCTGTCTCTTTCATCTGTCTCTGATGCCTTTCATTGGACACTGAGTTCATGCATGCGAGGCTAGCTGTCTTTATGCATTTAAACTCAACATTCAAGTCTTCTATCTATACAGCTCATGGTTTTTGTTGGAAAAGTAATATTTTTACATGTTCATTGATTGTCAATTAACTCATGGGCACTGATTAAAATTAGTCCTATTTACAAACCTGGTCATTGCCCGCCCCTAAAGATCTCTAACTACAGTTATGAATTAATATATTTACCTTTTTAATACTTCATTTACCTGGCAAATTTACAATATTATGAGGTATTTAAATTAGCTAAATTTGTTCTAAATTTGTACCTAACACATGAATAATTATAGTAAAATTAATTTCCTCTCATCACATTACAACTATTTGTAAATTTGAAATAATCAAATTAGAATAATCAAAAGAGAAAATGCCAATTTCTTCATCTTGGTGTACCAGTTTTCCTCCCCACCTTGAATTGTTGAATGGGGAACTGATTCTGTTCCTTACTTAACCTACAAGAATGTGTAGACAACCTCAGAAATAGTGTATTAGCTATCAAAACAGACTATGAAAGTTGAAGGTGCTGTTTTCATTCCAGAAGAAAGCTAATCTTTGGTAAGGTCCCACTTGGGCCACTTGAAAGCCTAGGCTTTTCTTCTCCCACAAACGAAAGCATACTCAGAAAAAGAACAGATAATTGAAGTGGGGTTCAAACGACTCACACAGATCTGTGACTTCTCCTTTGAAGATAGACCATTGACTAAACAACGAAGGGCAAGTCAGTGCCAAGCTCAGGAATCTGCTGGATGCATGAGGGGTCAGAGGGCTTCTTGGGTGTGAAGCAGACCCAGCCCAAGACTTTGGTATTTTCTGGACAACTGAATAAAGAAACAATCTCCACTTTCCTGCCATCACCTATTCCAGTGGTTCCCCCTGGTCCATATGAAGATAGTGTTAGGTAGAAAAACAATGAGAGCATGAGGACTGTGTCCTCATCTAGAGAGAGGTGGAGATGACATATTATTAATTGTTATTTTTCGTGTTTCTATGACAAAATATTTGGACAATAAGCAACTTAAGAGAGGAAGGGTTTATTTTTGGCTCACAGTTTCAGGGAACAGAGTCCACCATGGTGGGGATGGCATGGCAATAGGAGCAGAAAGCTTCCTGCTGGTCATATTCTATCTGGAGCAGAGCTTGAACAGGAAGTAGGGTTGGCTGTAAAGCCTTAGAGTCTCCCCTCCCCCTCTCTCTCCCTTCTCTCTCTCTCTCAGTGTTGTCCTTCTTCTAGTGAGGTTCCATCACCCAAAGTTTTAACAAAGTTCCCAAGCAGCACCATCATGTGGAGACTAAGGTTTCAAATCCATGAGTCTGCGGGTAACACTTCACACTTAAACCTCAAGAAATGAACATTCTGCAAAGCTCCAAATGCACTCACTTGTTTAATTATGGAAGAACAAAGTTGTCTTCCTAGGGACCTTGAGTAGAGAGATTTCCTCAAGCAGCCCAACCTCTGAGAAAGGAACATCCCTTCCACCCCCTCCCTCTACTACAGCAATACTAGCAGGGTTGGCTAATCTCCAAAGTTGTTCTAGAAATTGATTTTCATGGACCAGCACAACCTCCATCCCACTCTCCTGGAAGAGATTACCACCTTCCTAGCATTTATGATGTGGGTACACATACTTAAAGGACTCTGGGCTTATGAGGGCTGACAGCAGGTCTATGGTCAAGGCTCAGGACTGTATCACATCATTTCTCACAGTTTGTTGACTCAAGTAGAGGTGCTGAGGACTCAACCCTGGTTGATGGAGGTTAGGGGTCTCAACTCAGTGGTAGAGCACTTACTTAGCATGTGCAAAGTTCCTTTGTCCCAGCACTGTAAGAAACCTATCTGACTACTGGGGTTTGACTTGGATATGAAGCCAACATTCTGCTGAACAGAAAGGCAGTATGGGAGGCTGTTAATGACTGCACACCAGGGCTAAGAGTTCAAGTTGAAGGGTAGGGGTGAGGGTGACCTTATCTATTGAGTGATCACAGAGACATGGACCAGTATCTGGGCTGGGACAGGACTAAAGGCTTTTTTCTGTTGATCTTCATGGTCATCTGTGGAGATAGACAAGGGATATGGTGATGGTGGTCAATGAAGCACAATGCGTGTGAGGTCTCTGAGAGATGTCTGACCTGATTAGCAGATGGCAGAGTAACAAAGGGGAAAAAAGCAGTGACTGGCAGGGTCAGGACAGACAGACCTGTAGGAGTGGTGCTGTGAGTATCCTGATGCGGTTAAAGAGGCCTAGAACAAGTGGCTCTGGGACCTGGGTGGGCTTACTTACTCTTGAGAGATGGGTAGCATGCAAGGGTATTTATCTTGGGACTTGCTAAACTCTGTGTACAGCTGTCTACTTTTCTTATTCTCCTTATATCCCAATCTCTGCCTTCCAACAGTCTCCCCCACCCCCAGTATTCCCTCACCCTGGTACATCAAGTCTTTGTAGGGCAAGGTGCATCCTTGCCCACTGGGGCCAGACAAGGCAGCCCAGCTAGAAGAACTTATTCCACAGATAGGCAACACCTTTAAGGATAGCCTCTGTTCCAGTTGTTTGGGACTTACATGAAGACTGAGCTGCTATGTATGTGCAGGGGGTCCCTAGGTCCAGCAGTGTATGTTCTTTGGCTGGTGGTTCAGTCTCTAAGAGCCCCCTAGGGTCCAGGTTAGTTGCCTCTGTTGGTCTTCCTATGGAATTCCTATCTCCTTTGGGACCCGAAATCTTTCCCTCAACTCTTCCATAAGAATCCCCAAGTTCCATCCAGTGTTTGGCTGTGGGTCTCTTGCATGTGTCTGGGTCAGCTACTGGATAGAACCTCTCAGAGAACAGCTGTGGATTTTATAGGCAAATGAATTGGAACTTGAGAGTACCATCCTAAGTGAGGTAACCCAGTCCCAAAAAGACATGCATGGTATGTGCTCACTTATGAGTGGGTAAATAGCCATAAAGTACAGGATACCCATGCTGTACACTACAGAGCCAATGAAGCTAAACAAGAGGGAGGGTCCAAGCAAGGATGCTTGAATCTCACTTGGAAGGGAGAATAAAATAGTCTCAGGAGGCAGATGAAGGGAGGGAAATGGGTAGGAGAGGGGATGGGGATGGGGTTCAGGATCAGGTGTGGGGAGAGACAGGGGAGATGGGCAGATGGCCATGGGAATGAATGGAATCTGTAGCTGTTCAGGGTGAGGGGATGGGGGACAGCTGTTCGCTTTACCAGTCTTGAAAGACAGTGTCCATGCTGGGGAGGTAGCTCAGTCAGGCACACATCCAATGACTCAAGTTTGATGCCTATCACCCACATGAAACATCCCTGAAGCATTGGGAAGGCAGAGAGGCTGATCTCTGAAGTTCACTGACCAGCCAGTCTACATTACTTGATGAATTCCAGGCTAGGGAAATGTTCGGTCTTAAAAAGCCCAAGATGGACGGCACACAAGATTGGCCCTCTGGTCTCCAAGTACATACACATGCACCCCTTTGAGCACCCTCATGGACACACACACACACACACACACACACCACAGCCTTTTTCTCCCTTCAAAATTCACACAAAAGGCTACATTTGTTAGAACTGACAAAATCAACATGGACACACCCTCATCACTCAAGGTCCACAGTATACACCAGGGCTCACTCTTGGGGTTGCATACCGCTTGAGTTTTAGTGATAACATATGGTCTCCACTGCAGGACCACACACAGTCATTCAGTATCCCAACACTCTTTCGTGCTCTGTCTATCCACCCCTCCCCAACACTTGGCAAACACGGATCCTTTTCATTAGTTGACTGTCCTCCGCTTGGGAATTTACGAATGTTTTTCAATGAAACGTGTTCCCAGTGGCTGCTTTCTGTTCTTTTTTTCCCCCATCAAGAGATGCTATGCATTTGAAGGGGACCAACCAGAACCAATGGTACCATTCCTCTGAGGCCCGAGACAAGGAAATCCGAGCCCATTGGTTTGATTCACTGGAGGAGAATCCTAGTGGAGTCTTTTGTAATTTCTGATAGTAAAAATGAATGGTGGTGAGTAGCAGTGGCGAACACATGCTGCAAGATGTTTACGATTCCCTGGGGCCAGATAAGTAAATGTTCTTCCAACTTAAGCTGCAGGAGATAGTCAATTTCACAAAGAGATGCTCTTTCCATTTATAGGAGCTGCCTGTGTAAAAGAGGAACCTCAGGACTCGGAGTAAAACCATTTGTCTATGTCTGAGGTCAGGCCACAGGTACCGGAAGCCACCACGTATACTGACGCTGGCATGTGACCAAGCTGGAGACCATAGAGAGGAGCTAGAGCTGTGATTTCACACCTGTGGGAGCACCATGTTCTCTTCATTCCAAGAGGGAGAGAAAGCCCCCATTGAGGTCTTTACTTTGTAGAGTGCAGAAAGGGAAAGGAGAAGGGTATCAAAGAACAACTGCTTTTTTAAAAAAATTGTTTAATGTTTTATTAAATTTCACATCATGTGCTCCAACCCCAGTCGTCCTCCTGTCTCTTCATAGCTGCCCTTTGCCCTTGCAACCTCCCCTCTTAAAGAAAAAAATTCTTGTTGTGGAAGCTATCGTGTGTCACAGTGTGCTCCTCAGTAGACCCTTTTGTCCACCCTTCTTTACCTGCGAGTGTTCCTTGCAATGAGACAGTGGTCTGGTTCGAGGCCTCTGGCTTCTGCTACACTATCAATACTGGATTCTCACTGAGACTCCTCATGGATATCCAGTTGTTGCCTGATATCATGGAGATCCTGCAGCTTTGGATCTGCAGGACCAGTCCCTTTGTTTACTCCAGCAGTCCACTGATGGAGTAGATGTTAGAGAGAAGGCCAACTCAAAGCCCTGGATCTAGGCATTGGACAGTGGCTGAGCTGGTCAGCCTGCCAGCTCTCCCACTCCCAAACACAATACCAGGATGGGCCCTCCAGCACTGCTGGGGCTATCTCACCCAATGCTACACCCATCAAGGAGGCAAAGCCAGCTCTCCTTCTCTCCTGACCTTGGGGCGGGCTCACCAGCACCCACACCAACAAGGCCAGCCCTATTGTGCTGCCCGGGTGAGGTGCAGAGCCCAGTCTCCCAAGTACTGCAGTTGGTGAAGCATAAGACCAACTCTCCCACTCTCATGACCTCTGGGCCAGTTCTCCTGCCTGCCATAGGTGGCAAGAGGCCAGGGGGGAGCAGCTCTCCCTTGCCTACAACGCCACACGGCAGACAAGTGAGTGACAGGGGAGAGACAGCTTTTTAAAAGAAAGATATTTGCTTTTATTTTTTAAAATGTATGTGTATGTGGGGTGAGGGTAGTAGGTACACACGCACACTCGTGTGTGCATAGGCATGCATATGTGTGTGGGTGAGTATGGGTATGTACATGTACATGAGCATGTGTATGCACATGAGTGTGTGTGAGTGTGGGCATGCACATGAGTGTGTGTGAGTGCAGGGAATGTACTTATGTGTGTGTGAGTGTGGGCAAGCACGTGTGTGTGTGAGTGCCCACTGAAGTCATAGAAAAGCATGCGATTCCTGGAGATGGACTTATAGGCAGGCATGATCTATTCAATGTGGATGATAGAAGCTGAACTCGGATCCTCTGCTCTTGCAGAGGACCACTGCACCGAATGGCCCACATTCTCCAGTGGGCCTCCCCCTCCTAAAGGTTCCACCACTGTCCATCCTACAATTTGGGAACCAATGAGCACACAGGGAACATTTCACCTCAAACCACAGCATGCAGAATGTGAGTTTATTAGGAAGCAATGTCTTCATAAATTAAAATGAGTTCTTAGGGTAAGCCCTAATGCTGTGCAGCCACTGTCCTTATAAAAGGTGGTGAGGGTGTGGGGGCATTTAGACAGAGATAGACCTAACACAAGGGATACACCGTGTGAAGCAAAAGACAGAGTTAGAGGCATAAAGCCACAAGGCAAACCATGCTAAGCATTGCATTAGGCCTGGGTGATAAGGAAGAGCCTCTAGGGCAGACTCCCCCCCCCCCGCCCCCATAGCTCTCACTGTGACTACCCTTGCTGGCTCTTGATCTGAGACTTGTAGACTCCAGAGAAGCAAGACAAGCCTGTTGTTTAAGCTGCTCAGTATGTGACACGTTGTCGTAACAACTCTAGTAAACTATTATCCTTGAAAAAGAAAGTGTGTGTGTGTGTGTGTGTGTGTGTGTGTGTGTGTGTGTGTGTGTGTACACATGAGTACAGGTGTTCATGGAGGCCAGAAGATGGTGTCAGATCTTCTGGAGATAGTTACAGGTGATCATGAGCCACCCAGTGTGGTTATTGGGAACCAAAATTTATTCCTTTGCAAGAACAGCAAATGCTCTTACCCACTGAGTCCTCTCCAGCCCTGACTATTATAGTTTTATTAGGGGTCTGTTTCAGGAAGGCAAGGATTTTGTTTCCTTCCCGTATATTTCCAGTACTTATAATGATGCCTGGTACAGAATAGTTTCTGTATGTTTCATCCAGTTTCTGAATGGAGAGACCCTTGGAAGGGACTTCTGACATTTGACCAAGGGCACAGAGAAGGACAGCAAAGCCACCATTTACTAAGAACCCCCATGTAAATGTGATGGTGTTTGCATCTTTGCCCACAATGCAACCCAAGAGATAGATTTCGTTTTTCTTTCCTTATTGTGGAAATCAAGGCTTACAGAGATCAAAGGCTGCACACCAAGCTATCCGTAGTCCGAGGACTGCAGCTGAGGCTAGTTTGCCTCCAGAATCCCCAAGCTGATTAATACCCAGAGCAGTGATGGAGATCAGACAGGTGACTGACAGCAGACCACCTAGGGACAGGCTCCTGCCAGCAGTGTAGAGCTTGGGCTTTGAACCCAGGAGGGGCTACTGCTGGAATCCATTCATCAGGCTCAGGTATAGATACTTCCTCTGAATGGGAACAGCTCTGTTTAACGAAGTTCATGGATGAGGGTTACTTTCAGGAGTGGGGTACAGTTCAAAGCAGCTGCATCATGAGAAAGCCTTGCCTCAACAACATGACAACACACAAGAGCCCCGCTGCTGAAGGTTTCTGCACAACTTGCAGGCAGCTCAACCATCTGGGAATCTCTCCGCAGCTTGGCTGTCAGAATCTTCCTCTGCAGTTGTTTTGCTGCTTCTAATACCTTGGGGTGTGTGGTGGTTTGACTATGCTGGGCTCATGGGAAGCTGCACTGTTAGGATGTGTGGCCTTGTTGTAGGGGTGTGATTTGACCATACGATTAAGCTCTGCCCAGGGTGGAAGAGATCCTCCTCCTGGCTGCCTTTGGATCGAGATGTAGAACTCTCAACTCCTCCAGCAGCAGCCTTCTTGATGCCATGCTTCCCATCATGATGATAATGGACTGAAACCAAAACCAAAACCTCTGAAATGAGAGCCAGCCCCAGGAAAATGTCCACTGTAAGAGTTGCCTTGGTCACAGGGTCTATTCACAGCAGCAGAAACCCTAAGGCAGGGAGGAGCTCTTGAGAATTTGTAACTTTCAGTTTTCCCAGACATGTGACGTTTTGTCTACTTTACAAAATCTCAGAGCTTCCCACTCCTTCACATCAAAGGGCCCTGCCTCCTGTGGGTGGTGCTGTCCCTGGGCAGGTAGTCTTGGGGTGTATTAGAAAGCAAACTGAGCAAGTCAGGAGGAGCAAGTCAATAAGCAGCATTCCTCCATGGCCTCTGCTTCAGTTCCTGCCTCCAGGTTCCTGCCTTGACTTCCCTCAATGGACTGTGTGACTTGGGATATGTCAGCCAAATAAATCTTCTTCTTTCCAAGTTGCCCTGGGCTGTGGCCTTTCCCTCCACAACAATAGAAGGCAAACAAATACAATATTAATCAAGAAAGTCATCACTGACTTGGCTACTGCCCTAGTTGTTGCAGAAGCATTTTGTTAACTAAGGATCCTCCTCCCTAGATGACCCGAGCTTGTGTCAAGTTGACAAAAATCCGGTCAGTGCAGGAAGCTTTTGGGCCAGGGTCCAGTGATCTCCCTTGGTTATCTGGAAGCTGTTAAACCAGCAGGTGAAGAGGAGAGAGAACTCTTGGGGCTGCCCAGATTCTGCTGTCTAACACTGCAGTGATTACACTACCAGAACTTTTAGGGTGGGAGCCTGGGTGCTGGCAGCCCTAACTACTAGGCATACCTGCCCCTGCTACTGTTACCCAGACTGACTTAGTGAACATAATAGTAAAACACAGAAGAAGGAGATTTATGCATTGGAAAGAGAAACAAAGAAAGAGGTCCAGGGATCTCCCTCCAAGTTCATCTTCAGATCGTAAAAGGAACCTGGGGTTAAAACAGAGGGCAAGATGTTTATACAACTAAGTAGTCATAGTCAAAGTGAGGTCCTGCCTACTACCACAGTCTCAGCTGGTCTCTGCTGGTCTCAGCTGGAAGCTGTCTGACAAGCTGTCAATCTCTTGGAGACAAAATCCCAACTGGTTCCTCTGGCTGGTACCAAGCTTTCAGGCTTTTTGTTGTCCTAAAATAGAAGTCCTGAGGTAATTCCAATTTCTTGGAGTTCACTGCCTCAGTAGTTTGATAGCTAAAAGTTAGGGCACAAGTGTCTCTGTGGAACATTTCAGCCAGATGATTAGAGCTGTGGTTGTTACATTTTGATGGCCTCAGGACCATACACACCAGCTCTATGGGCCTTTTCTGCTATCGGTTCTGAGGCTGGTACGATAAGAAGAGGGGGTTCTGAGGCAGCCAGTCAGGAAAATCACACCATGAGAAACAGACTCTGATACTGCACCCTCTGGAAAATGCAGTCCCATGGGTTGAAAATTCTAGAATGATTTCTAGTGAATAGAATCACCAAGAATCAAACTACTGAGGCAGTGAACTCCAAGAAATTGGAATCTCCCCAGGACTTCTATGCTAGGACATTGGAAAGGCTGGTAGCTTGGTACCAGCTGGAGGAGCTAATTGCGATCTTCTGTTTGTGATATCAAAGGTTTGATGTTGGGCTTGTCAGATGATGTGCTTCAGGAAGTTGTCTGTTTCACCAACCCAGATGTGGCCCAGATGTTTGCCGGCTGTCCACTATTTGTGAGGCTATATGCTCCCAAGCAGAAAGGGGCAGTGAGCCAGAGAAGAGCAGAAGGGACAGGCTGCCACCTTGGTCTAGATCCATGCCTCCCTCTGTGGTCCATGCACATCAAAGGCATGCTAATGCAGGGAAACATGCAGTCTTCAAAGTCTACCTCCCTAGGTGGGTGCTTTCTTTTATGTCCTGAAATAACACGGCAAAGGGAAACCTGTGGCTTTATAATGGCCTCCCCTGGTGCAAATTCCCAGAGATGTAAAGTACCACGTAGAGTCCTCTCACAGAGGGCATGAGATGAAAGAAAACTGGACAGTAGGTGCTGGCCCCTTGCACAAGGACGGTGGGTGCTGAGGGTGACTAAGGATCTCTTCCCCTTCAGGGCTGACCACAAGTTAAGTGATTCTATTAAGAGCAGCACTGGCTGCAATGCTTCTGGAAGCCTGGAGGTTTTGGTTGCTTGTGCAGCTAGGGCTGCATAGACTCCCCATGGCAAAACTCTTACCAGCCACCCCGGGGGCTGACATTTGTGGAAGCAACACTCAAGCTCTCTGTAGTTAATAAGCTTGACTCTGCTCTGCTCTCTGAACTTCCCAAAGAAACGGAGCCAGTTTTGGGTTTGAAACTTTGGGGGGGGGAGAGAGAGAGAGAGAGAGAGAGAGAGAGAGAGAGAGAGAGAGAGAAAGAGAGAGAGAGAGAGTAGGATTTCAATGGTATGTTGGTATGTTGGTGCAAGCCTGGGGCAAGCCTGGGTCCTGGATCTTAAGAGCCTTAAACCTAAATGGTAAGCTGTTTTATAGGGAACCCCCCCCCTTTAAATCCCATAGCTTGATTCAGAGTTTTGGGTTAGCCATATTGCCAACATCATCTCCCACTTTTTCTTCTGTAGCCGCACCTCACTTGCAAACATCAGGGGTTTTTGTTCCAGATCTGACTTGCATCACTGCCCTTTCTCAGGGCGTCAGAGGGATATCTCAAGCCAGCTGTGCCTGCTTCGGATGGAACCAACCTCACACACCTTTACACTTGCAAACATTGCCTGTGTTTGTTTGTCACTTTCGTGACATTTGTGCCCCTGTGACGGCATTCCAGTTGTGGTTTATGAGAGGAAGGGCTCATTTGCCTCACAGTTTCAGAGTTCCAGGGTGGCATCGAGGATGAGAGAGGAGGGATCTCAGTGACCAGGAGGCAGAGAGAAAGATTGCTTGAGATAGCTTTCTTCTTCCTGCTTTATCCAACTGGGTCCCAATGTATGGTGATGGTCCTCCACATATCCAGGTATGTCTTATCCTTTTAATCCTCAGTGGAGATGCTGCGTGCACGCGCACGCACACACACGCGCGCGCGCATCATTAATTTCCTATATACCTGTCAGCCTCATTAAATTGACAGTCTAGATTAAGCGCCTCAGTACCTATAATTCACATTATACTGGTAAATTGTCATGTGTTGTCTGAACTCACTGACACATTGGCTCTGGAAGTGGCCCCATCCCCATTTAGACCCAAGCCTGCTCGTCTTGAGGCTCCTTGTCTAGGATGGACGCACCACCTAACTGTGAGAGGGAGGAAAGAGAATAGCAAAACAGCTCAAGAGTAAAACCACTATGCCCCTGAGAAGAGCAGGAAGTAAACCATTTCCAGTGAAGGTTTTCAATATTAATCTCAAACTACAATGGGAAAAAGAAGCTAGAAAATTCAGCCTTAGGAAGCTCACCCACAGAGAAAAAGCTTAATGGGACGATAGCTGGCTGTTCTAACTTCCCCAATGGGTCTCTGCTGGATCTGTGGGAGCCCAATTTGATGCCATCTCTACCTGATGTTTTTTCACTCGGAGGCTTCACCCTGCTCTCCCCAAGATCCTCCATATTGGGAACTCCAGCTGACTGTACAGACAGGATTTCCCTAGATGGTTTTTGAGGGGTGTTTTGAGCGCCCGATTTGACAATATGTATTTCCCCCTCTCTCTGTCTCTCCTCTGCATCCTTCTTTTCCACGTGTGTAAACGCACCATAAATAAAGGCTTTATTGGTCACTTTGGATGAATGACAGACTGGATAAGCTCGGTTAATTGTTTCACACACTTGAGACACTTGGGAGGACAGAAAAAGCTAAGCTAATGACAATGGGCAACAGGAAGGGGGTGGGGAGAACCAGAAGGCTCCTAAAGGTTAACAGAGATACTGAGACCAAAACCAATGTCTCAGAAGCAAATTCAGGATGGAAAAGGGACCTCCAGAGTTGGAGATGTCGTAGAGTCTAGATCACTTCTGGACCTATCATGTGCTTCTTGATGGGTCACTGTGGTCTCTCTCTGACTGTCGCTGTCCACCACAGTGCAGCACTCTGCCACTGTCCCATCTGACTTAGTGATCTTGGTCACAGAGATGCTCTTGAAATAGGATTTGGATTAAAGAAGTGGGCCAAAGCCTTCCTGGGAAACCTGGGAGTCAAAATCATTGTCCTCTTGTGCTTTAGAAGAGGGAGTCATAGGCCATATATCATACAACCTACAAAAAGGTCCCTGGGACCCCTAGTCTGAAGCTGGTTTGGGGGACTCAAGCCTTGAATGATTCTCCAAGACCCCCTCAAAGATCCTGGGTTGGTGACAATCTGGGTACTTAAGTACTGAGTCCCCCAGTGTCTACCCCTCCCACAGTCTCTCACCAGTGTTACTGACTCAGAACCTGGAAGTTCAGAAGAGTGGAAAGGCAAGGTCCAGGTCTCCATCTTGCTGAAGATGCTATTGAAATCTTATACTAGATCATCACAGCAAAAGTGGTTGTGAAATTGCATCCCTACTCCTGGGCTGAAGCTTAAACAGAATTTCTATGGAGTAGCAAAACAGCTCAAGAGTAAAAACACTATATCCTTTCAAGTGTATAGTCACCTTAATGCCATGCACTTGCCTTCCTACCATTTTTTTTTCTTCTTCCTCTTCCTCCTCCTCCTCCTTCTCTTCTTTGTCGTCGTCATCATCATCGTCATTGTCGTCATCGTCGTCGTCGTCGTCGTCATCATCATCATCTTGTGTCATTCCTCCAAAACAGGGATCTCTGTGGTTCCAAGATCCAGGAAAGCTGAAAAAGCCCCAGAAAAGGTCAAAGAAGGTCATCCCCATAGGAACACCAGAAATTTTGAACTTGTGCAGCCCATGGGCACCACGGGACTGCCAGCTTGCACTACCTTGTCAGATAGCACCAGAGCGCATGCGTGTGCACTATTTTTCTTTACTTTCCTTGCTACATGCCTCATACGTGAGCACTCATTCCAAACAAAAAGCATCACTGGTGTAGATCATCTTTTGGGCCCTATAGAGCAATGCCCACTGTGATCTTCAGTCATTATTGAAGACAGAGACCGAGATGGTACAGCATGGACTTCCACCAGAGTCCTCTGTAATGCACTGACACAGATGTCACTACCAATAAGTAACAATATGGATGCCAATGTAAATGCCTGCTATACCTGGCCTCGTGCTTCAGATCACTGTCCAGATGTAGGTGGTAAACATGCTACTATGTAAAGCTACTTTCTACCTATGTGCACAGGTGCATCGAAACATAGATGAACGACTCGGTCCCAGGTCACCTCCAAGATAACAAATTGGATATATGTAAGTTTTTTATTGAAAACTCACTGTTGGGTAGAAATGCTGATATTAACAAGAATTCTAACTTTTCCACATACTCCTCAGGGTGATCTCGGATCAGATAAGCCAGTGTTTACAGGGAGTCTTTAATGGTGGGGTGTCTAAAATCTCCAGGGTGCCCTCCTTTGATGAGCTCTGTGTAAACTATGGTTGGGGTTGGAGGCAGGAGTTCTTCAGGACATAAGCAGTGTTCTACATTCTGGTATCTGTGGGATTCAGGGGGTTCCCTTTGTGCCTATGGGATGTGGGTAAGCTGAGGGGCCTGATCTGCCCTTCTGTCTGCCTGGTGTGGTGGATAAACCTGTTCCTGTTTCTTAGGCAGCCCTGGTGTTGAGAACTGGTGTAAGCCTCTTGCCAGACATAGCTGAGAGGCCTCTCAGCCCCAGGTTTACATCCATGACCTGCCACTAGCAGAAACAGCCTCCCAATCTGGCCTCTTTCCATGTGTTAAAAAGAAAAAAGAGCATAAGGCACACTGCAAAATATACCTCTGTGGCTGCTGGAGAAGCGTGGAGAAATGTATGAAGAAAATCCTGTATCTCTGGCTGCACTGGTTTGGTCACGGAGTGATGCCGGCAGTGGTCCAGTCAGGAGGCCCTGGAGTGTCGTTCTTCTAATCTCAAAGGGATGGAGCTGCATAGCTCTTGCAACAGCCCCACGGTTGCCCATAGCTGTACCTTTCTGGCCTTGAGACTGATCAGGATGCTTTCTCTTCTCTGGTGACATTGTATGAGGTTTGAAGACTGTTGTTTCTATTTGATAAGGATATGCTTGTCTTTGCTGCTGGTCAAAGAAGCAGAGTTGGTGTCTCTGTTCCCCCTGATTCTCACTCCCCAACTGGAAGCTGAAGAGGCCGCTAACACCCATAGTTCCTAAGTTTTACTTTGGGTGCAGCTAAGTTGCTTGATGCTCCTTATTTGTAAGGTGGGGCTGCTGTTGTCACTGTCTTTCTCACTAATTTGTGTCTGAGGGGAAAATGGACGCTTCAGAAGTCAACAGCTCTTATTCTTAATTTACTTCCTGTTTTTAATCTAAGGAACATCACATTGACCTTTCCTGATGTATATGCAAAAATATATAATGGAAAAATAGTACACAAACATATGATAGTATATAGCAATATGTAAATATATAAGCACAATAAGATGTAAACATATAGTATATAAATATATAACAATTAAAACTATACCATGTATTAATATATAATAATTAAAACTATATTTATTTAATTATTTTGTGTCTATATATATAATATATATATATATATATATATATAAAAGCTAGGCCAAAAAGAAGGTGTTAGACTCTTCTGGAAATGGAGCTCAAAATGGTTGTGAGCTGCCATGTGGGTACAGAACCTGAACCCAGGCCCTCTGGAAGAGTAGTCAATACTCGTAACTGCTGAGCCATCTCTCCAGCCTCCTCCCTTCCTACTTTCTTCAGTGGAAGTATGTAGATGATTTCCTTCTCTTAAATTCTTTCTCTCAGACTTCTGCCACAGCACTGGAAGGCTACAGTCTTGTTCTCCATGGCCGTGGGAAGAGAGATGTCACTGCCAGTGAGTAATGGTAGACTGGGAGACTCTTCAAGAGCATACTCCAGTTACATCTCTCCATCCTGAGGCTTTCTGAGCAAAGATGGAGCCCCCTGGAGTCAGCCTCCCTGTGTGCCTTATGAGATCACATAGGGTAAGGTTTTCTCCACTTTGTGAGTAAGAAGAGGGATGCTCTTTCCACTCAGCAACAACAGCAAAGGCTAAAGACCAATTGTGTAGATTCTCCTAGGCTCACGCAGTGGATTTCTATTCTGAGCACCTCTGCTGGGACTCACTTCGTCCACCTTTATAATGAAACCTGGGGAGATGTACCAGGGTTTTCTGTCTGCGGACATTCCCCAGAAGATGTTTCAGAAACGATGAACAGGAGAGCTGTTTCATGTGCCCCTTTTCTCCCTGCCATCAGATTCTTAGAACTGGACAACCATATTCTCCTAGAGACCTGGATGAAAGGGAGACTGAAGGGGGAGACAGATAGATAGATAGATAGATAGATAGATAGATAGATAGATAGATAGATAGATAGATAGATAGATATAGAAATATAGAGAGACAGAAACACACATTGAGAGAGAGACAGAGACAGACATTGAGAGAGAGACAGAGACAGACATACAGACACAGAGACAAACAGACAGATCTTTGGACCATTAGAGGAAATCACAGCCGAGTTTGATTAGTACCATTTGGGGAAGAACAGTGAGTGGGGATGATGGATGTTCTTTTAATAAGCTGACATTAAGGTTCCAGAAAAACGTCCGTAGCCTTATTTCTCGTATTTTTAAGTTTATATTTTTAGCTCAGTCTGCATGCTAATCTCCTAACTTTATACGAACACAAAGCTTCACTTGGCTTCTGCTCACGCTGGGAGCTTTGCTGGCTGTAGGTTCGGAATATCTTCAATTATGAAAAACATTTATTGAGGTTACACTCAAATGATTCTTGGAAAGCTCCAAGGTTAAGAGCCGGGAGGAGGGAGCAGGCTGAGCCTCACAGAGGGACTGGGGATTCCAGGGCTCTGGGAAACTCTGGAGTGCAGGAATTCTGGGCTTCTGTGGGCATTGCAGCATCCTATTCAGATCCATTATCTGTTTATTCATGCATGGGCTCATCCAGTAAACTGTTTTGAATGCCTCTTGTGGGCCTCTTGAAGCAGAAAAGCTCTACTTTTCCAGATACAGGGGATTAAGGAAAATGATGTGGGCAGCTATGCTATTTTTACTGAAAGTCAGGGGAAATACACATAAACTGACTAAATCGTGTGTGTGTGTGTGTGTGTGTGTGTGTGTGTGTGTGTGTGTGCGCGCATGCACGCGCACGCTTGCATACTTGTGCACATATGTGTACACGTGCTCATGTCCAAGCACATACCTGGTATAGAAGATTCACAGAGAATGTCACTGTGCTGGCTAAACTTTAGACTCATCTGACTGGACTGGAACCACTTAGCAGACACACCTCAGTGTGTCGTGTGTGTGACATGAATGTTCTTGAACGTGACAGGGCTCTAGGCTGACTAAAAGGGGAAAGGGTCTAACCCAGCAAAGCTCTGAAATTTATCTCCCTGTTTCCAGACTGGAGAGGCATCGTGACAGGCTGCCTCATACCCAGAGTCACTTCTGCCCTCATGCCTTCTCCCCATGATGGATGATCCCTTCTGACAGAACAGCCCCCTCCTGCCTTAAGTTTTTCTTTTTATCAGTTATTCTACCACAGTAACACAGAGAGAAAATATAGTGGGAGTTCTGGAGGGTGAAAACCATGTAACCCAGCATTTCTTCAATTCCAGTTTGTACACGAACCTGGTCTGGGATGCTGGTTTTGTTATTTATCATTTGTTTGTGTGTAGGTACATGCATAGAAGTCAACTTCCAGGAGTTAGTTCTCTCTTACCATGCTCAGGAACTGAACTCGGGTAGCCAGGCTTGGCAGCAAGTGCCTTTGCCTGCTGAGCTCTCTTCAGCCCAGGCAGCAGCTCTAACCAGTTCATGACAACCAGTGGATGACAACTTGATGATGTTCTAGAACTCTAAGAAACAAGGGAACAGAGACCATGTTTTCAAACTCTTAGAAAACACGTATGACCAAGTATGAGTATATACATTCAAAAATGAAACCCACACATGGCAACCTTGATTAAAGTGAGGGATGGGCATTTGCTGAGGAGGGCTTTTCCTCCCTTTGGACTCACAGAGGCTCAAGGAAACACCAGACCACCTCCACCTTCGACCCAGAGCTGTGCAGTCTAAGACTGAGCACAGCTGTGTTCATTGCTTCCAATGTGGCCAGGATGATTGAGGAGTGGGATTCTTCATGTAAGTGAAAGGCTGAAGTGGCATCAGATATGTTTTTCTGCAACTTTAGGGTAGGGGTTGGAGAAATGGCCCAATGAGTAAAGACAGTTGGGTACAAAACCTCTCCAGGAAAGCAGAAATCATCTCTCTCCATATATTTTTTCCTTCCACTGCTGAACCCTTCATGTAAGAATCATGCTTAGTACAGAGAAGACACTCAATAAATGTTTGTTCTGCGAATGGAGATTTTGAGGCAGCCATTTGATGTCATGGATTCTTTTCTGTCATAACCATGGTTTTCACAAGCCCCTCTGTGCAGATAAATTATCTATTCTCTTAGAATAAATCTTAACATCATCGCTTAAAAGGGCGTGGGCCATTTTATTGCTGCTAAACACTGCCAAGTTAGTCTCGGAAAGACTGAACTAATTTGCAGTGTTCTCAGCATTGTCGTTCTGCGCAGAAAGTGGTTCTCCTGGTGCCAGCTTTGAAAGGCACGCAGAGAGAACAGCCATGGTTTAGGCGAGTTATTTAGCCTGCAGAGACTCAAACTATTTGAACTGTAAAACAGAGATAACTGCGTGAGGTGGGGAATGAACTGAGTAAAGGCCAAAATATTTGCATGATAAACAAGGTTTATAGACACGATTTTAGTTCAAAAGGACTGAAATGGGAGAGGTAGAGAACGCTCAGCGGCCAAGTGTTTGCCAAGCAAGTGTAAAGGCCCGAGTTCAAAAGCCAGAACTCACAGAAAAAGCCAGGCACAACGATGTGCACTCATAATCATAGAACAGGAGAGGAAGGGACAGGAGGGCTCATTGGTCAAGCAATTTAGGTGAATTGGCAAGTCCTGGGTTTAGTCAGAGAGAACGTCTCAAAAAATAAGGTGGAGAGCAACTGAGGAAGACACCAGCTGTTACTCTCTGTGTACCACACAGATGCACACACATGTGCACACACAAACATGTGCACTCAGTAAATAAAAACAGAAAGAATGGAAATCGAAGGTCTTCCCTACAGTAGTCGGGATGTGAGTGGTGGGTGGTCTCTGCAGATACACTGCTAATGCAAGATGGCGACTTTGGAGGGGTGGGCATAGAAGAAACCTGAGTCATGTAATGGGCTCCTGCCAGGGATGCTTAACTGCTAAAGTCTGATGTGGTTTTCTCTCTTATTTTTCTGCACTCAATTCTCATGCTATGAAGCTATGATTTACTCGTGCTATGATTTACTTTTAAATAGTTATGGGAGCTAATATCTCATGTGTGTCTAAGAACTTAATCCCAGGAATGTTTTATTACAAACTGAGCTGTGTTTCCTAGCAAACAAAAAAAGAGTTCTGAATAAAAATTCTCTTCGGTGATGATTTGACAGGTTGTCAGGAGTGGGGTGGGGCAGGGTGGCTCTAACTTGCCTGAAGGAGCAGGAGGGAAGCTCCACGTGTGAATATTATTTGGGGGGCTCACCAGAGCATATGTGACCCTAAGTGACCGTAAACTGATGCCTCTGAAACAGTGAGCTCATACAGGCATTCTGCTTTAAAAGAAGAGCTTCAGCCTAATTCTCTACTGTGGTGAGTAGACATGACACAGGGCTGGGAGGTGGAGAACCAGATCTAGCTCTAGCTTCTGCTCGTCTATGCTGAACCTCAAATTCCTTTCTATGAAATAAGGAGATTGGAACCAATTATCTCTAAGCATTTTTGCTCTCAGTACCAAGGCGTTTTAGGATCAGGGAGAAGTGATGAGGGCTGTACTCTCTCCTTTCCAGACCGCTTTGTAATGGTACTTAGCATTCGGTCCTGAGCTTGAGAAACAAATCTAGAATCGGCTTGATTTGTGACCATGGGGGCTTCCTGTTCTGTCTGTTGCCAGGTTCTGGATCATCGCTCTCATCTCCAGGAATATAGCTGCCTTATGGGTGGAGGACAAGGTCCTGGTGACAGGAGGAACAGTGACTGTTGTCACTGCATTCTCAGCATCTAGTTCCCCTACACTGCTGGATGGTGAGTCATGCTTGGTGGCCCTGGTGCCTGGCAGTGGGCCCCGCCCAACTTCTTGAGTGTGTCAACACCAGGATGGGGTAAATCATGAGAGGTCCATTTTTAGCTAAGAGTGAAAAATGAAGTCACCAGTATAGCAACAGAAGATGCCAGCTGGGGACACAGATGGGAGGCGACAATGTGTAGAAGGGCGGGGCGGTCATCCTGCTGAGCCAATCCCCAGGAGGCTCTGGGCTGCTGGAGTTGAAGTAATTCTGGCATCATATTGGGAGTGGGACCCCCAAAGCGGTCTTATGGGAGGAACCACAACATGCCTGTCCTTTTCCAAACCACAGACCCCAGCAGAGGCTCTAAGCATCTGCGTGCTCCTGGGAAATCAGAAGGGGGATGCTGGGTTCTCAAATGCCTGGGCTTTGCGGTCTTCTGCCCTACTTTATTTTAGGAGCAGAGCAAGCAGAGAGGGGAGGATTTACCACCTGTCTGCAAGGCCTCCTCTCTCTTCTCCCACTCTGGGCTGGACCAACATGTCTCTGAGGCCTTTACATTTTCCACCATCCTGTAGTTCCTTGCTAGTTTCAAAAATAACACATTCTGGGGGAACAGAGCATGTGAGAAAATTGCTGATATTTTAAAGATGAAGTAGCACCATTTCAGTAAAAAAAAGGGGGGGAGATCGCACCTCCATTCCATGGCTTTTATCTGGCTGTTGATCCTGACACCATCTTTTACCTCACACCTGTTTCCTCATCTGTGAAGTGAGTGAGGTAATGTTGCCTAACTCAGGGGCTCTGGGAGGATTAGCTGGATTGTGAGGGTCAGGGTTTACTCAGCACTGCTGGCCAATAAACCCAGTGCAGCTAGGAGGAAACAGAAGCTGGTGGGACCCAGCTCTCTTATGGAGACAGTTGAAGCTAGGTGGCTACCCATTCACTCTACCTCTGCTTTCCTGGCGGTACTGGAAGTGTTCCCTTAGGTACCTCAGGACGGGCTCTGGGGTAGATCTCAAAGGTAGGAATCCCCCTTGGGGGTCGGTGGGTTCTAGCTACTTCCTTCTCTGATTTGGTGTGTGGCCACGTGTGCACATGTGCGTGCGTGCATGGCAGGGGGGCAGCAGGCAACAGCCTTAGGTGGTTCCTCAGGACATCGTCCACTTTTTTTTTTTTTTAATGCAGGTTCTCTTAGTGGCTGGAAGCTTACAAAGCAGGACAGGGTGGGTGGCTGGCCTGTAAGTTCCCATGGATCTGTCTGCCTCTACCTCTTGAGCACTGGAATTGCAAATGTGTCGCATCATGCTCAGCTTTTTAAAATGTCAGTTCTGAGGTCCTTGCACTTGACAGGCAGGCACTTCACCAACTGAGCCATCTCCCCAACTCGAAACTGTCCTTTTTCTTCTTCTGACCTTGCATGTGTGCTACAGCAGGAAGGACAACTTCAGAAAGCTCACCAGTACCCAGAGAGGGAAGCACAGCTTGATCACTCATTCATTCATTCGTCTGTCTGTCCATCCGTCCATCTGTCCATCCGTCCATCTGTCCATCCATCCATTCAGAAGAGACCTTGGGCCTGTCTGTGCTTGTCTGTGCACTCAGGACTCCATTGAACCTGGGCTTTGCCCTCTGTTATATGGACTAGGCTGGGGACAACCTTCAGTCAGCCCCCCACCCCCCACTTCTTTCTGTCTTACCCGTCCTGCTCCGTAGCTCAGTACACAGTTGATTCTTACTTGAAGATGAGCTCTAGACCCACAGACCTTCCTCACATTGGTTGAAACTCCAAGAATAGATGATATTTTAAAGCTCAGACTATACACAGGAGGGAGTCTCATCTCTGCAGGAAGAGATGTCGAGGAACACATGTTTGAGGAATCGGGGTACAGGAAGCATGGCACGGGTTATGGTGTTCCCCGATAGGTGGGGGTGTTGGGTAGATGGCAGGGAGGTCCACTTTAGGCTACTGGCGGGATGTGCTTCACTGATGAAGGGATGCTCCAAGCACATTGTCAGGTTTCAAGTAAGGTATTAAGCAGGGTGTCATGGCTGTTGTCAGGGCCAGGGAGTTCTCAGAAATTAGCACTTGAGTCCTGGCAATCAAGCTGGCATCTGATCGGACTGAGGCAACTTATATTCCTAAAGGCTGGAAAAGGGAGGGACTCTGTTTCCCAGTCAAGAGGGGGCCCAACTGCAGGTGTGGCTCTGGCTGCCACAAGGGGAATGCCTGGCAGAGCCTGGGTACTGGGGCTGGCTCTGATGTTCCCAGGAAAAGCTAACCACACAGTGGTCATCTCTTTAGGATTGTTGCAGGTCAGCTATGGAGAAGACGGCCCATTTGGGGACAAACACACAGACTTAATTCCCTTCAAGGATGTTTCACGGATGACAGATGTCTGTGTCTTTGAGTTATTGGTCCTGACCACAACACTATGCATTGAATACAATGTCACATTCCCTCTCCATATTATAGATGAGGTAGCTGTTGGCCAAGATCCAGGGAAATTATCTATAGCCTGGTTGTTGCTATGGTTCCCTGGGGCCCTTTTCTCTTTTATTTGAGAATGAGTACTCTCAAACAAAACTTGTTTGGATTTTTATGTGCATGCGTATGTGAGTGTGGGTATATGTGTGCACTTGGATACAGGTGCCTGCAGAAGCCAGAGAGAGTGTTATATTGTCTAAAGCTGGAGTTTTGGGCGGTTAAGTGCTTCTCCATATCAATGCTCGGAACCAAACTCCAGTCCTCTAGGAGAGCAGCGAGCACTCCTAACTGATGAGCCACCTTTCCTGTCCCTGGTTTGTATCTTGGGCCCATGTCACCTGTAGGGGTGTTGGGAGGTAATGAGGCTTTAGGAGGTGGGGCCCAGTGGAAGGGAATTAGGTTATTGGGGCATGTCAGGACCTCAGCTCCACCCCTTTCCTGGTTACCACGATGTGAGCAGTAGCCTTTAAAGCATGTTCCCGCCATGATATTCTTTATGCCTCTCCTGCATGCTCAAAGGACCAAAGCAAGGCAGGCAGGACGGAGACATCTGGAGACATGATCTGACATAACCTTCTTTCCTTTCAAACTGATTTTCCTGGGTGTTGTGTTACAGTGATGACTAAAGATAGATTTGGAGCCAAAATCCTGTCTGTGTCCCTATCAGTTTGTGCAATCTTGGGAAAGTTGTTTAATTTCTTCAATTTTCATTCTCTCTCAAGTTACTTGGAATATCTTTTGATTATTATTGTATGTGGTATATATGTGTGTGCACACATGATTTTGAGTACACTTGTGTGTATGTATATGTGTGTGCATATATGTGTATGTATATATGTGAATGTGTGTATATTTATATATATATGTGTGTGTGTATTTGTGTGTATATGTGTGTATGTATTTATATATGTATATGTGTGTATGTATGTGTATATATGTATGAGTATATTTGTATATTGCATACATGTGTGTATATGTATATATACATGTGTGTGTATGTATGTGTATACATGTGTGTATATGTATATGTATGTGTGTGTAGCTGTGCATGTGTATATGTATTTGTGTATCATGTGCAGGTATTTATATGTGTGTATGTGTATATGTGTGTATATACATGTGTTTATGTGTGTACGTATGTGTGTGTGGCTGTGTATGTGTGTGAATCATGTGCATGTGTTTATATGTGTGTGTATGTGTGTATATATGTGTGTTTGTGTGTGTATGCACGTGTATATGTATACATATGTGTGTATGTGTGTATGTGTGTAGGGCAGACAGCAGCGTTGAGTGTCTTGTTCTGTCACACCCACTTTATTCTTTGAGACAGTGTCTCTCACTGAGCCTGAACTTCCCTTTTCTGCACAGACCAGCTGAACAGACAACTTCCAGTGCTGCCTGTCTCTGGCTCCCTCACTGGGGTCATAGCTGCATGAGTCCTGGCTTTTACATGTGTGCTGGAGCTCCTACTTGGATCTTTATGCTTGTATGACAAGTGTTACATTTGCTATGTCATCTTTTCAACCCCCCTTGATTACTAAGCTGCCAGCACTGGATTTAGTACTGGAAAGACATTTCATTCCTTCTTTTTGCTTCCCTTCTGTCAAAGATACTTGGAAATAATTTGTGATTAGTGTGGCTGTTCAAAGCACCTCCTCTACTACACATCAGACTTCGTGAGGGCAGGTATTACACTGGCAACCAACCTCTGCAATGGTACTACAGAGCCACAGTACTTCAAGGGTTTGGTTTCCCTTTAAATCAGTAGAAAATGAATAAGTAATAATGACTTTATATTAAGTCCCACCTAGACCGAATTTGTCTCTATACCAACATAAATATATATATATATATATATATATCGAGTGTGGAAAGGGAACTAGACGAGAGCGTGTCGTGCCCGCAGAAGTTGTAATGTAGCCTTGAGTCTGTGTCTTAGGACACGTGTGTCTGTCCCCATTTGGTCACTTATAACTTCTCATATGAGTTAGACATTCAACCAATGAGTGTCCAATGAGGAGAAGGCTGGAGGTGGGAGGAGACATTCCCAACAAGTGCTGAGACTCTCCTTGGGGCTGGAGAGTAAATTCACCTGTTTGGGAAGATTTTAAAAAGAAGTCCACAGAAAGCCAGGAGCCAGCCTTTCCCCACCCTTCAGCCTGGGTTTTTTACCATCCATCCTTGCTCTAAGACATGCAACCCAGCCACTGAAGCTTGGAAAGCTCTGCCCAGCCCTCCTCATGCTAGGAATGCTGGCACAGACCCCACAGTCTCCATTCCAGAACACTTCAGTACGTTCAGGAATGGGTACTGCATCCCTGGCTTACGTTACACAAAGCTGAGAACACCCTCACCCACCCACCGTCCTGACACCAACTGTTAACGCTGTTGCAGAGGACCTGAGTTCTGTTTCCACCACCTATGTTGGGGGGCTCACACTGCCTGTACCTGCAGCTGTAGGGAGCCAATGCCCTCTTCTGGCCTCCATGAGAACCTGCACTCAAGCTTTCATATGTGGACATTTAGGGGACAGTTATCCAAACCAGAGCAGCCATCAAGGTTACGTCCCTGGCTTTTATTAACTGGGGAAGAGGAAAAAGATCCCGAGGTAAGTAGCCAAGGTAATGAGTGGGGTGGAGGCTGTTCACTGAAAAGGACCAGGAGGAGAAAAGCTAAAGGGACAAGTGATGCCTGCTATCGAGTGTCCGAGGGGCCACAAATTAGAAGAATAGAGAGATGACCCAGTGGAAAAAGAGCTTGCTCAGAGAACATGAGGACATGAGTTCAAATTCTCAAAGACCACACAGAGCTGGATGCTATAAGAACATGCATGTAATGCCATTGATGGGATGGAAGACAGAGACCAAGGATCCTCTGCAGAAGCGTGGGGACCAGCAAGCCTAGCACTTGCAGCAGCAAAAAGCAATGAGTGAGGGGTTGGGGATTTAGCTCAGTGGTAGAACGCTTGCCTAGCAAGCACAAGGCCCTGGGTTCGGTCCCCAGCTCCGAAAAAAAAAAAAAAGAAAAAAAAAGCAATGAGTGAGGTTGTTCCCCAACTTCTGTTATCGTGCTGTGATATGCACTTGGTAGGTTGCATTTCTGCAGACAAGCAGGTCACACACATACACACACATATACACATGCATACGCATATTAAAAGGAAAATCTCTCCCAAGAGGAGCAGTTCTCAAGGAGCAGGTTTTAGTATAGCATGACTGCCCTCCCATGACTTAAAACAATCTACAAATGCAATTCCCTACAAGGGACTGTAGACTCCCCATTCCCAGGGACCAGCAGGCAGGGCCCCAGTGGCCACTGTGTGGGGATATAGTGATTTAAAACTTCAAAGTGATTTCCTATTCCATAGCGGTCAGATTTGAGGCATAGATTCTTGCCTATTTGGACATGAAGCACAGATCCTGTTCCTTTTCATTGTCTTGGACCTTGACTCATCTCCAAAGCCAGCTCTTATTGATTGTTACTGGCTGAAGGGAACACTGTGTGGAGAAGGTTTTCAAAGCTATGTAATGTGATAGATTGGCAATGTCTGCCAAGGACCAGGGAAAGGAATAGCAGGGACTCACTTTGCCTTCTTTGTATGTGCAGCAAGTAGACCATAAGAGTGTTGTTTGCTTGCTTTAAATCTAGTTTTTCTTTGCAGTAAACAAACCCTTTCCACCATGACAAAGTTCTGAGAGGGATGGGTGTCTCTAAGGACAAAGGGATATAGGGACATGGAGTGAAGAAGAAGAAAGCTAAGGAGCGAAACAATTGCTAGCACACCATGGAAAGCAGAATCTTTCCTAGCAGTGTGGGATTCAGAGTCCAGGGAAAATGGCTTCATGGGCCTCATCTCTGGAAGAAAGTGGGACAGGTGAACACCACCCTTCTTTCTTAGGCCTCGAGGTTAGCCAATGTGGGCATGGAAGTGGGGTGTATTCAGGAAGAGAGGAGACAGAAGCAGGCACCCCAAGTGTCTCAGTTCCTGTGTAGTATCGGTGTTTGAAAGGTCTCAGGTGTCCCTGCAGATGAACAAGACCTCTCACTTTGGTGGCCACTGTGGGATGTCAGGTGACCAGATGAGGGACAGAGCTGGCCCTCAGAGTTTCTAGAAGGACACAGAGATGTAAGACAGCGTCCAGTCAGACGGGGATGGCTGCCAAGCCCCTTATTAGGTCCTAGTGTGTGTCATAGAAGATGGAAAGGGGCAGAGGTGGGAGCCAGCAGGAGGCCGCTGGAGTTCAGCAGAAGGTGGCAGAGATGCCGAGCACTGGCCAGGAGCCTCTCCAGCGAGCTGTGAAAATGTGTAAGCTCCTCTTGCCTGAAGACACTGTGGAATGGGGGAGGGATGGGAGAGCCTCTGCGAGGTCCCACCAGGAGCCTGAACTTTAACTGTGGTCAGGATTGGGTTGCCCTTTCAAAATCTGAACTCAACCATATTAACATCTCTGCTGTCTCCCTTGCACTGCAATTATGTGTCAATCACAGGAACACGACATGGACAGTGTAGCCAAAACCAGAAGGGTCTGGACAACCTCCCAAGATCAGAAGGCTACAAAGTAGATGTTTGTGAAGGCAGAAGCAACACTAATACTAACTAGTACTATCAATTGGATGCTCGCCCACTGCTGCCAGGGCTGCAGCCAGGACCCCAGCAGGCAACATGCAGATCTTGTTAGATGTCTAGTCTATAGAGCAGGGCACATGGCTTGGATGACTTACACAGTGCTTGCTACTCAACAGGAGGACTTGGCTTACCCGCTAATCATTCTTCACATTTTAAAGACATAATTTATTATTTGCGTGCGTGCGTGCGTGCGTGCGTGTGTGCGTGTGTGCGTGTGTGTGTGTGTGTGTGTGTGTGTGTGTGTGTCCCTACATAGGCCAGAAGGTGTGTGTGTGTGTGTGTGTGTGTGTGTGTGTGTGTGTGTGTGTCCCTACATAGGCCAGAAGAGGATATGAGATCCCCTGGAATTACAAGAGGTTACAGGTCATCTGATTTGCGTATTGGAGCCAGACTCCTGTCCTCTTGGAGAGCAGCATATGCTCTTAACTGCTGGGCCACCTCTCTAGCCTTAAACTTGGTTGGTTTTTGAGGATGGGATTTCTCAGTCATATCCTAGGAGTTGTTCGTCAGGACCACATCTATGTTATTTTTTAAATCTGAAAAATATTTTGATACATGATCTTTCACCAGACTGGAACTTGCTGATTCCATTAGGCTGGCTGGTCAGAGGGTCCCAAGGATCCACTTTCCAGTGGTGGAATCTCAAGTTCTTGCTACCATGCCCTTTAAATGTGGGTTCTGAGGCCCGAAATCAGGTCCTCACACTTGTAAGGCTAACATTTTGCCACCTGAGCCATCTCTGCAGCCATGATCTCAACTTTTAAATTGTGAATAAATCATAGAGGTAGTGTTGAGTGTGGGCCAGAGGGAGTGGGGGGGGGTCATGGCATGCCCTGTGCCTGAACATAATCAGTGTTCAGGAATTTCCCCAGATTTGGAGCAAGGGATGCCCTTAAGGAGCAAGGTATTTGGAACACCTCTCTGACTGGTTCTGTGAGACTGTTGGCTTTTGGAGCTAGGGACATCTATGGCTTCAGAGCAGTGTCCTGTGTGACAAGGCATGAAGGAATCTGTTGTGATTTATAGTGGTTGGCTAGAAAACATCAATGACTAAAAGCCCTTACTCATTAGCACATCAATAGAGCCTATGTTCTTGTCCCACCTAAGTGTTCCAGAGCTGATTGTCAGTGTGAGAAGAACAGACTCTCCTACAACACTAGGGGAGGGAGTTTATTATTTCTGGCCTCTGTGGGACCCGGATGAATGGCCCCTGGAAGGGCCTCTCATAGTCATCTCCTTAGAATCTCACAGAACTTTGTGATGACTGAGACTTTTTAGGGACCCAGCCCCAGAGAAAGTAGCCTCTACCATGGCCAGGCGAAAAGAGCCTTCCTATTCCTAAACGATCCTGTTGTGAATGAGCAACTTGGCTGTCTGGCTCACAACCTTCGTCCTTCTAAGCCCTGATTGGTAGGAATGCCTGCCAAGGCTAAGGGTCCATCTCTAGAGCAGTGCCACCCTGCTCCTCCTGCAGGCTGTTTTGGCATCTCTCTCTTTTCTCTTTCCTATCTTCCACATATTAGTTTAATTTTTACTGAGGCCCTCCTTGCCCAGCATCTTACAGTCTACTGGAGACCATAGATGCCTTCGTTGTACTCAATCGTGTCCCACCCAAATTGAAGCTGAAGTCCAACTGTAGTTCCTCAGAACGAGACCTTGTGTGGAGAGAGGGTTGTCAGAGCCGTAACTAGTTAGCATGAGGTCATGAAGATGAGTCCTGATCCAACTTGACTGAGGGTCTCATCAAATGTGTTTAACGAAGGCAGATACTAGGAGGGAATGCCATGAAACAGAAATGACCAGACCCAAGCCAAGTGGAACTGGATTCTTCTTCACAGTCCTCACGAGGGAAGACTTCTAACCTCCAGTCCATTAAGCAATCCATTGCTGCTGGTTAGGCCACTGGATTGAGTGCTCTGTCCCAGAAGCCCCCGATAAGCAATAGAGATGTGTAGATGAAGCCCAAGGAGCAAAGGCGAGGCCAGGGCCCCTGGGGAATCTGTTGGCAAAGAAACATTTGATCTTTCAAATCCACAAACACATTAGAGGATAGATAACCCACCAAACTCCCCATGGCTCCTGCACAGGAGCACCCAACAATAAAAGTGGGAGGGACCCCTAAAACAAGAGCCGCGAGGCTTCTGCTATGGGGACGTGCAGCTTAGCTTTTCAACTTGACACATGCTAGAGTCGTCTGGGAAGAAGGAGCCTCACACGAGGGGTCACCTCCGTCAGATTGACCTGTAAGTAAGTCTGTGGACATTGTCTTGACTGGTGACTGATGTGGGAGGGCCCAGACCACTGAGAGTGGTGCCATCCCCTAGGCATGTATGTGGTCCTAAGATGTATAAAACCCAAGCTGAGTAAGTCTTGGGAAGCAAGCCAATAAGCCATATTCCTCCATGGCTCTCTGCTTCAGTTCCTACCTTGAGTTCCTGCCCTGACTTACCTCAGGGTGGACAACTGTAAGCTGAAGTACATTCTTGCCTCCTCAAGTTGCTTTTTGTCCACATTTTACCACAGCAACAGAAGCAAACTAAGGCGGAGAACAAATGAGGAACACTGTAGCATCATAGCCTGCAGTGGCATCAGAAGGCAGAAAGCCCCAGGTCTTCCAGAACCTGGGAAGTGAGCAATGGTCTCCTGATGCCCATGGTACGTGCAGGAGCGAGTGGCTGAGTTTCTCACAAGCATCCTAGGCTCCCATGTCTGGAAGGATGCAGGTATTCTGCTGTAAGTCAAGCTTCGCCTGTGAGTGTGTCTGTGTGCAAGGTCTCCCCAGTAGGGCTGCTCTTCAAAGCAGTAGCTACTAGAAGACAGTGCTGAGTCATAGTGAGGAGTTCAGTTTCCAAGTTGGACAGTTCGGTGAATGGAATACCACAGTTTGAATGTGTTTCACGGCTCACACATCCCCCAGGTCAAGTTCACACGATGGATACTGGATCACCAAATTCACACCAGTGGTACTTGGAGGTGGGCCATTGGAGAGGTGGTTAGGGTTAGATGAGGGTCTTTAAGATGACTCAGTTGATACAAACCTGACAACCTGAGTTTGATTCCCCGGGCCCCACATAGTGGAGAGATTCAATTCTTGCAAGTTATCCTCTGACCTCCACACGTATGCCATGACACGAGCCCACACAACTGACTGACTGACTAAATAAAATCTGAGGCCCCTAAGATGGTGTCAGTGAGGTCTTAAGAGAGACCTACACTGGTAAGTTTGTTCTCTTGCACCATGAGATGCCCTCTCCACAATGTTCTGATACCACAAAAAGACTCTCACTGGAGGCTAACATATTAGACTTCCCAGCCTTCAGCAACAAGACGTAAATAAACCTCTATTCTTTATGTTGCCCTGTGTCAGGTTCTTCTCTAGGGAAGTTGGTGGGCAAGCTCTGCAAAGAGTTCTTGATGGATAAAGAACTCCATCAAGTGTGTGTACATAGACCAACTGTGGCCCATCAAAGAATGAGGTTTCTGCTTTCAGAAAACCATTTTCTAATTCTTAGAAACCATCAAGTACAAAATGCAGAACTTAGATAATTAAAATAAACATAAGGCTCGCAGTTTAATGCTGAGTCAAATAAGCCAGACACAAGAGCACACTGCATGAATCCTCTGGTCTGAGGTTCAAGGTCAAGCCAACCCCCATACAGTGAAGACAGATGTGGGCTCCTCTAGGGGAAGGGTGACTAGAAAGTGCCTTGGAGCAAGTTCCTGGGGAGATGATGCTCTATTCTGGGATATGATTTTTACAGGAATGTTCATCTGTCAGAGCTGGACAGAGAAAGTTTGTAACCCTGGTATGCAGAGAACACTGGAACCCCAGCCTCAAATCCCACCACTAGAAGGCAGTCTGTAGGCATTTTTTATTTTTGTGTTGCCTTATTTTTTCTGGGCATTTTGCTGCAAACACACACACATGCACACACATGCACACACACACACACACACACACACACACACACACACACACACACCATGTCACATCCTTTTTTCTTTCCAAATTGATATGACCCAAATATTCCTTTTTATTATTGTTTTTACCAGTGTCATTTTTATAATACTTTTTAAAAGTGTGTGTGTGTTTTGTGTGTGTGTGCCTGTGTGTGCGTTCACACGCACGTGTACATGCATGGGGAAGCTGGAGGACAACCTCAGGTGTCATCCCCAGGAACACTACCTCCTTTGAGACCAAGTCTCTAATTGTGCTGGAGACCAGCATTTAGGCTAGACTGTCCAGCCAATGAACTGCACAGATCCCGCTCCCACCCCTCCCTCCGCCTCCATCTCTCCAATCCCGACTCTGCAAGTGTTGCTGCCATGCATGTCCAGCATGGTAAATGGGTTCTGGAACTCAGGGCTGCATACTTGCAAGGCAAGCACTTTATAGACATCACCCTGCCTGATACACCCCGCATTTTTAAGAAACTTCCTTGCCTGTGCTTTAATCCATACACAGCTCTCAGGATAGGGCATTCATGTTGCCTTGGCAAAAATAAATGACTCTGATTAGCATCTGTGCCCATACATCAATGTTTGCATTTCTGATTATTTCTCTAGATGATCTCGGAAGAGGAGTTGCTGTATAAAGTCTGAATACTGTAAGGTTTTGTGGTGCCAATTGCTGGCCGCCTTGTCTCCTGAAGCACAGCTGCTAAGCCTTGCTCCCACATCCTCAGGAGTTTTAGGAGAGTGGCATTTTGTCCTTGTGATTTGTAGTTCTGGGGTGACTGGTTGAGCCAAACACCTCCCCATACATTTTAAAGCCATTTCCTTATCTGTGACTTGTCCACCCACGTCCCTCGTTCACTCTCCAACAGTACTGAGTTCTTGATGTTTTTCTTACTGAGACAGAAATGCTCCAAAGCTTGAGGTTATTAATTCCCTGAGTGTACTGGTGACAAATGCTTACTCCTCCTGGGCTTTAGACCGAGTTGGTTTTAACGTGCATCAACCATACATCTATCCACCTAAGCCATTTACTTTAATGCTTTGTTTTTCACCCGTGTCCCTGGTGTACACGTACCTCAGTCTGTGAGGGGGCCATGGCAGGTGGAGTCAGCCCTGTGAACTCTGGCCTGGGATCCAGAGACAGAGACAGAGACAGAGACATAGAGAGACAGAGGCAGAGAGGCAGAGACTCAGAGACAGAGAGACAGACACACAGAGACAGAGACAGACAGAGACAGGGAAGCAGAGAGACATGGAGACACAGAGATAGAGAGACACAGAGACAGAGACAGAGACAGAGACGTGGGGAATGGGAGGTGTGATGAAGGGTCTAAGTGAGTAGAGTTCTTTCTAAGTGGTGCGGTTTGTTGAACTGAGCTTATGCCCCGGGGCCGCAGAGACCTGAAACAGTTGAGCATCTGAACTGTAGCTATCCTCAGCTGGAGTGTCTGTGAGTGGAAGCCACACTCACCCAGAGAGAAGCACAGCAATTAATGTGTGCTCAGCGCATACTGAAATGACCTAGTTTGGCTATATTGACTTAAATATATTACTAAAGTGTTTTGTGTTAGTATTTTATTCATCCTTTGAAAATATACATGTACACATTTTTGATCATGTCCACCCCTGAGACCCTCCAACCAACCTCCTTCCCTGTTTTCCCTTTTAACATTATTATTATTAATAACTTCCTGAGTCAAATTAGTGCTAACCACATGTATATAGGTTTTGGGTCCAATTGGACACCAGCAACCATATCCCCCAAGAAAAGTACTTCTCTTTCTCAGCATCAGTTGTCAATAGCCCCAGATCTGCTAAGGGTGGGGCTTCCAGGGCCCTGACCCCCAAAATTAAAATCTTTAAGGTGGTTACTTAGAATCATGAACTTTCACTGTGGCTTACATTCAGTTCTTGTTGGGGAGCTCAGGCACTAACTAGCCAACAGTGGTTGGTCTACACTGTGGTGAATGCTGGCACAACTACTTTGCTCTGTTAGCTTATTTCTGCATGAAGACTCCAGAGAGCCAGAATATATTATCCTCACCGTGAGACTCCAGCAGAGAGCTTCGTGTGAGCAATACCACATCACTGGGGTCCTACTCTCCTGCTGTTTCCAACCCAAAAAGGGGGAGTTAGAGTATCCCTGAGCCCCAGCTTCCCTGTGGGTTCTTTAGGAACCTGACTCTGAGACGGAGGTTAGGATACAATAGTCCTTTCAGGGTATTGAACTCACTCCTTGGGTCAACATTGGTAAGGGAAAAGAGAGAGCAAAGCTAAGTGGAGGGAGAGTTTGGGCTTCACCAAGAGCTCCTGAGCTAGGATGGCCCTGCTCACTAGCCCCAGTCAGACTGAGAAAGCCATAGATTTGGTATCCAAGCCCATCCACATCACTGGGAGCATCTTCCCCGGAGATGGGTGTGACCTGTACTGAAGGCTGTCAGTGGGCAACCTCTCTAGCAGCCGGGGAGAACCGTCAGTCCTGAAGAAGGGTCTGTGCTATGGGGCACAGCATCCATGTCGATGATGGGCAATGACAACACTATTAGCCACTGAAGGATCCAGGGAGGATAGATAATAGAGTATAGAATAAGCCCCACTATATATGTGAGCGCATGTGCGTTCTTATTATGAGGATAAAATGAAGACGTGCAGTGAGGAAACAAACTTATCAAAGCGATGTGCCACGAATGGTGCACAGTAGGTAGAATGCCTGGGATGCATCGATGGATGGATGGACGGACGGACGGACAGATGGACGGATGGACATACGGATGGACAGATGGATGGATGGATGGATTCACATTGTAGAGACCAGTTGTGAAGGTATAATCCTAGCACCTAAGAGGTGGAGGCAGGAGGATCAGAAGTTTAAGCGCATCCTTGGCTACCCAGTGAGTTCAAGAAACACTGTTTCAAAAATAAAGCTATTGTGTTGTGTGAACTGTTATATCTACCATGCTGGAGAGTGAGGTGCTGCTGTTCTAAATCAATATAATTTTACGGGAAGAGTGAAACTGAAAGTAAAGAAAGCTGACATGAGGTCATGTCCTAGTTTTATTTCTGTGTCTGTAAGAAAAAAAGATACCCTGGCAAAAAAACAAGTGAGGGGAGAAAGGGTTCACTTTGGCTTACACTCCAGTTACAGTCCATGGCAGCAGAGCAGTCAAGGCGGGAAGTTCAGCGGTTAGTCCCACCACACCCACAGTCAGAAGCAGGACTTGACAGGATTGAGTGCCCGCTCACCAGGCTGCCCACCGCTGTTTGATCTCCCCACTCTTAACAGTGTTCAGGACTCTTGCATAGGGAATAGTGTCACCCACACTGGAATGTAGACATTGATACTGTCTTCCCAAATGACTCTATGGTTGACATTTTGTCCCTTTCCCTCACATAGCACCTATTAGTCCTTTTCTTTAAAAATGGTCATGAATTAATTGTCTTAAGAAGCAAAAACTTTGAGAACTTGCTAAGTTCTCTGGATGCTGAATAAGACAGTAGAAAGAGTCCAGGTTTGGGGAAGGCCTTGTTCATACTTGGGTGCAGTTTCTGCTCTCTGGATGTACGCTGTTGGAGGGGTTACCTCACCTCTCCAAGTGTCTGTGTCTTTATCTATGGAAATGCAATGGTTCTGTGGAGACTGTAGGAAAGTGGTTCAGGGAACACGTGTGAACTTCTTCACGTGGCATTCAGAAGAGCTGTCCCTGCCAGGTACTCAATCGGCGGTAAGCTCTTGCCAGACACGGGTAACTGTAAGCATTTTAGCTCATTTGACATGGAGTCAGGCCCTCTGTACTCTTCCCACCTCCTCTCCAAAATTCCCAGGGGCCTTTCTCAAGCACATTTAGGAATCTCTCTGCTTAAAAACCACTGTTGTGAGAAAAACAATATCAAAATATCTCATACTTCATGAAGAACCTATGATGTCTCCTGATAGCTATGGATGCCCAGAGATGTAGGAGCTGGGCCGGAACTTTGGCGTGTGTCTGGGGGACTTACCTCTCAGGGTTTCCAGCAAGGATGAATCTGATCTGAGTCAGGACTTGTGGTTGGTCACAAGTCCTTAGGAAACAGAACTTTCTTCTGGCACCTTTCAAATGGCACATGAACTCACTTCTGCCCCAATCCCACCCCCAGAGGCTGGAAGATACTATGAATAGACAGAGCAGGCTCATGGAGCCCTGCAAAGTCTGCGGTCTGTTGGCTGGGGCCTGCAGAAGGATTTGCTTTTTACATCCCAGAAAGGATCCAGTGTGGTACAGGATTCAGACCAGAAGGGCTGAGCTGATGGAACTCGCTTAGAGCCAGGACCAGCCAGTGAGAGAAAGAGTTGCTGCTGTACAAGTCCAGACTGGTTAGATGTCCTGCTGCCCGGGAGCACTTCAGCCAGCCCCAACAAGGCCAGATTCCTAAAAAGCAAGCTTGTTCCATCCAGACGGCTTCCTTAGCTTGACAAAAGGGCTTGAGAAGATGTGTGTGTGCATGTGCATGTGTCTATGTGTGTGCATGTGTGTGCGCACGTGTTGTACATGTGCATGTGCTTATGTACATGCATGTGCGTGTGCGTGCACATGAGTGCATGTGTGCGTGTGTGTGTGTGTGTGTGTGTGTGTGTGTGTGTGTGTGTGTGTGTAGGAAGGTGGCGTTCTCAATCTAGGCTTTTTTTTATTTGTTTGTTTACTTACTTTTAGGCCTTTAATAGTCCCTTTGTGACCCTTTCTCAGTTCAAACCTAATTTTTATCTTAAAGCATTTAATCTAAGAAGGAGAGCGCATCAAGAATCCCCTGTGTTGGAGAGCATTCAGAATCTCTTTGGTGACAAGGTCTTGTGGTGTCGCTTGTTCCAAACTTCCATGAACGTGGACAGGTATGTCTGCAAGCCAGGGAGATCCCCATTACAGGCAGGGCAGGTGGTTTAGGGATAAAATTCCTTCAGGACAAACATTAGGACCTGAGTTTATATCCCTGGTATCTATACCAAAATCAGGCACAGAATGCATGGCCCCATAGCCCCTGTGCTGGGCAGGCAGACACAAGGAGATCTCTGGGCATCACTGGCCAGCCAGTCTAGCCAATCAGTGAGCTCCAAGTTCAATGAGGCCATCCAACACCAACCTCTAGCTTCTACATACACACACACACACACACACACACACACACACACACACAGAGAGAGAGAGAGAGAGAGAGAGAGAGAGAGAGAGAGAGAGAGAGAGAGAGTCCTCTTTCCCACTTTAAGACAGCTCCATGCTCTTGCCAATGCAGAGTTCTAACACAAATTAGGCTGGGTTGTTCAACAGTCACCTAGAAATATAATCGTCTTAAATGCCCACCCACACTAACCCAGATGGACATTTTGCATAGGAAGGACCAAGGCTTAGTTTTAGGAACTCTCCTGAGGACATTCAGACGAGACTATTGATGTGGCAACTCTCTTTCTTGCCTGGTGCATATTTTTCTGAGAAGCTGAAATCCAACCAAGTGTTCCAACAGGAACAAAGGGGAGAAAGCAAACGCCTTGGAGAGGTGTCCTGGTTCACTCAAGAGGCTGGTGCATTAGAATGTCTGCACGGCCCTGTCAAAGTAAAGATGTGGGGACCCTACTCCAGACCAAACAGCTTAGACTCTCCACATATGAAAGGTGTCAGGTGGTGTGTGTTTATGTCTCTGTGTGTGTGTGTGTGTGTGTGTGACTGTCTGTGTGTGTCTGTCTGTCTGTCTGTCTGTCTGTGGTTTGTATATACCTGTAGGTCAGAAGAGTGTGTGCAGGAGGCTGTTTTCTCCCTCCACTCTGTAGGTCTCAGGGGTTGAGCTCAGCTCCTTGACCTGTCAGCAAATGCTTCCTCCCTCGGGGCCAGCCTCACCAACCCTTCTGAACATCTCGAATAGACTCCCTGGGAGCTTCTAATGGGTTCACTCAGGTTTAGAACCACAAAGGTAGAGAAATGGATTGCTTCTGGACATACCACAAGAACTAACTTCTCCAGGCAGCTGGAGTACCACTGGCTGCTTTTCTTCCAACAGTAACTGAATAATAACAGGGTTTTGGGTGTGTGCTCGGGGCCCAAGGCCTCATGCTTCTACCTCTTTCTTTGGACAAGCCTCTTAACATTTTTCTCTTTAGTTTTCTCTTCTGTGAGACGAAAGCTCGTAACTCTGCCCTAAGGGAGTAGTTGTGAAAACTGAGGAGACATATATAATATAGTTAGTGTTTGGCTCCTGGCTCATGAGAAGCCTCATCCTCATGAAATAAGTTGTTGTTATCTGCACATTTACATAACAATAGTTCCAAGTAGGATGAAATCGTCATTCTGGGCCCTGGACAGGCACGACGGGAGCTTCTTGGTTGTCTCTGACAGAAGCCCATTGCTTTTCCTCTTTGGAAATTCTTTTCTCAGCAGAGGAAGGCACATTCATGCAAATTGGTTCAGGTCTGCAGGTGCAGAGCGATCCGATCCGGAAATTAGCTTTCGCTAAAAATAAACCAGCTTGATCAGTTCTGTTTCCAGCGATACAGTGAGTTAGTGGAATGCTTCCCTTCTCAACAACTGAAATGCTGGGTCCGACGTATTGTAAAAATGCACCCATCTGGGGACTGACATGAACACGAGGAACCCTTTGAGCTATGGCCAAAAGGAGACTGAGAGTGCTGGGAAGGAAAGGGTACCAAGTTTTTATTTTGGAAACTTCTGCCAAGTGACAAAGCCTTAGGCTTCTGCCCTGGACATCATGTGGGATGTGAGACCCAAGTCCAGAGGCTAACCAAGGTGGAGTACCTCTGGGGAGATTCTCACAGAAGCGGATACCACGGGATGCTTTTAGTCAGCATCAAAAGTGTTGCAGGAAAGCCAGCTGGCCTCTACTCCACACAGTTGCTTTGGTTCAACACAAACTGACTTTCCTTTGCCTTGGCTTCTCAAATCCATAACATGGACGGGTCGGTAAAGACCCAACTCTGAGAGGCCAGGTCGATGGCTCAGTGGTTAAGGGTACTTGTTGCTCTTGTAGGGGACCTCAGTTCAGTTCTCAGTACTCATCTCACACAGCTCACAACTGCCTTTAACTTCAGCTCCCAGGGATTCAGTGCCCTCTCTGGCCTTCATAGGTGCCCACATGCATGTGCCCATACAGACCTACAGACACACATAAATCAAAATTAAATGAAATTAATTAAAATAGTGATTAATTTAAAATTAAAATACATCTGAAAATTAAAAAGACTTGAAAAAGGATAAATGTTGACTGAGAAACCAAAGGTGGATCTTTACATGCATGTGCGCACATGTGCACATACATGTTCTATGTATCTTCTCTCTCCCTCCCCCCTCTGCCCCTCTTCCCCCTCTCTCCCCATGTCCCTCCCCCTTTCTCCCTCTTCCTCCCTTCCCCCTCCTCTCTCCCATCCCTCCCTCCCTCTCCCCTCCCACCCACTCCCTCTATCCTTCTCTCTCTCTCTCTCTCCCTCCCTCCCTCCCTCTCCCTCCCTCTCCCTCCCTCCCTCTCTCCTCTGGAGAGAGAATAAACTAAGAATAAACTGTAGTGGGCAGGGTCTATACTCAGGGTGGTCCATAACAAAGGACATGAGGCCCCACCCCCAAGCTTTGTCTCCTGCCAAGGCTGGGCTGGACCAATTTAGCAAGATTGATTTTGTAGTTGCTTCCTCTCTGTTTGCCCATGGTCTAAGCTCTTGCCTGATGCTCTTTGCAAGGCAAAGAGAGGGGGCTGGTCTCTGAGTTCTTCCCTGGGTGTACATGAGGGTGCAGGTCGGGGTCAACTGCTTTGTTCAAGGTCACAGGTGAAGGCTCTCGGGCTGCCTTCCATCTCTCTCCTCATTATATAGCATTTTCTCTTATCCTTCCAGGAAGGCCTCAGAGAAGAGAATATTCAAAGGCCATGGGAATTAGTCTCCCACTATAACACCCTTGATTCCCGGCTAGTTCCTTCAGCAGCTTGAAGGAGATGATTTTATAATGTTTTCTCCCACAGGTCTCAAACTCTGGCAGGAAACTAGCAGAGGATTTCCTGAAGACACACAAGGGTGTTGGGGGTCAAACTTGGATCACTGCTATTCCCAGTGGCCTTTAAAATAGTAACTGTGTATTTCATGGAGGGCAAAGCAGCAGGTTTCATCTTGATGCTGGGGTGCTGACTGGATTAGAGCAGTGTTTCTCAATCTGGGGGTCACGACCCTTTGGGGTGTCGAAGGACCTTGCTACATCTTGAAAAGTTTACCTGCTCAGGCCTGTGGTTAGAGTTGAAGGTAGGTGGGTATGAACAGCGGGTGGGTAAGTGGACAAGTATGAACTGTTGTTGGGTACGTGGACAATGAGGAACTGTGGTGGATAAGTGAACAAGTGTGAACTGTGGTGGGTAAGTGGACAAGTGTGAACTGTGGTAGGTAAGTGGACAAGTATGAACTGTGGTAGGTAAGTGGACAAGTGTGAACTGTGGTGGATAAGTGAACAAGTGTGAACTGTGGTGGGTAAGTGGACAAGTGTGAACCGTGATGGATACATGAACAAGTGTGAACTGTGGTGGATACATGAACAATTGTGAACTGTGGTGGTTAAGTGGGCTCTATAGACAGTGGATAGGCATGCACCTGAGGGCTCCTTGGGTTTTTTCAGATGGGATAGGATGAATGTGAGACTTCTATAGTCATGTCTCCAAAACTTCTTTATTCCAACCTAAGGACAGATGAACCATCGGATGAACTTCTGGCAAGAATAAGAAGTCTACATATAATGAGTAGAGTATATCTTAAAGTCATGAAAACCAAGAAAGATTGATAATACCTCACAGATATGAGGAGAGGAGAATTAGATGCAATTCAGTACTTTGGAATAGGAAGAGGCTAAAGCGGAAAAATCAGTGAATCTCACCAGCATGTATTAATGGGAGTGTTTCTTGGTCTTGCAAATGTGCCAAATTGACAGTGGAAGAACTGGGGCGGTGGGCATATTTTTAATCCCGGCATTTCAGAGGCAGAAGCAGAGAGATCTCTGTAAGTTCAAGGACAACCTTGAACTGGTCTACATATCGAGTTCCCAGCCAGCCAGGACTACTTAATAAGACCCTAAAAGAAACAACATAAAAGGAAGAAGTTATATGGAGGAATCTGACAGCTCTCTGAATCTGTCTATCTATCTATCTATCTATCTATCTATCTATCTATCTATCTATCTATCATCTATCTATCTATCTATCTATCATCTATCTATACTATTTATCTCAGAAACTTTGTCATAAATTATAATTTCAATATAATTCTATGAAAAAGACCCTGGATCTAATAGTAGCAGTGTGACCTGGTGTAAGTTACTTTTGCTCCAGTAATTCCATGTAACCTTTCATAAAATAGGGATTTATTTTTGCAGGATTAAATTAGTATATGCAAACCATTTAGAACTCTAGTTCTAAATGCACAATGTGGGTAACTCAATAAATCTTAGCTGTGGTCATAATACATTTTTTGTTTTATACATAATTTGTTTCTCATGACTGCTTGCTCAGTGCGAGATAATTCAGGAGAGATCAGTGTCCAAAGCCATTTGCTGGTCAGCTTGCACAAGGTCAGTCACTGGAGGGTAAGGAAAGCAATACACTTTTTAAAAAAGACTTATAGGGGTTGGGGATTTAGCTCAGTGGTAGAGCGCTTGCCTAGCAAGCGCAAGGCCCTGGGTTTGGTCCCCAGCTCCGAAAAAAAGAAAAAAAATGTAAGAAAGATTTATTTTTATTAATGCATATGTGTGTGTATGTTACATGTCTGCTGGTGTCGGCAGAGAACAGAAGAGATTGTGCTGGAACTGGAGTTACAGACAGCTGTGAGCTGTCCAGCATGCATGCTAGGACCTGAACTGAGGCCCTCTGGCAAGTGCCCTTAACCACGGAGTCATCTTCCCAGACCCGGGATTTCTGTTTTTATGCTGTATTTATTTTACACCCAAGTTTCCTATTTTGTTGTGTGTGCTATAATGCATACCTTAAGTAGGTCAGAATATATATGTCAATGCATTCATAAGGGAATTGTTTTTATTATCAATAGGGTCAATGGAACGTTGAAAGGTCTGAAACACATGTTGTGACTGGAGCAGCATGTACTCGTGTCTCTGTGTGACCTTTTTGGGGCTCAAAGACACAGCCACTTAAGCGAACTAATTTCACATTGAGCCCTAATGTCTGTGACATTTAAGTCTGCAGGAAAATAATACTCCAATCTTGAACACTGAACAGGTTAAGGCCGCCTCTCTCTCTATTTACTGCTAGTGTTTCTTCAGAGCAGACTATTTCAATTTGTTCTATTACCAGACAGAAGCTCTCCACTTACCTTAGAGAATTTAAATTTTCCCTCTTGGTTCCCAGCAGATCTCATTTATTACTCCACAAAACTCTTCTAGTTATTTTCAGGTGACATGAGTTTATGAGCCTAAAGTGTCTTGTTATCTAGATGATGATACTTGCAGTAAAAAAAGCATAGAAAACTTTGAAGCATGGGCCTACATAACTGGAACTAGTTTTGAGCCGTATAGGAATATATTTACTCACAGTCATTCATTCCAGTGTTGACTTAGTCTGAGCCATGTTAAAAGTCAAGCTTCTAGAGACAGCCAGACCTAGGGTGCGATTCTACTGACCTTAGACATTTTCTTTTTTTTCATCTCCTTAAATTCATTTCTGCATCTTAAAATGAAAATGTTGGGCTTTCAGAGTTTAGGAATGAAAATAAGATTCCAAGTAGGGCGTTTGGACCAGTGTCTGGGGCTGGATAGGTGCTTAATAAATGGCCTTTGGGCTGTGAGATGACCTGGCTGATGAAGCACTTGCAATGCAAGCCTGGGGACCTGAGTTCCATCCCGGGATTCCACAAGAAGGTGTCAGGAGAGAACTGACGGCACAAAGTGGTCCTCTGACTGCCACAAGAGCACCATGGAACATGTGGCCTCCTGCCAAATAAGTAAGTAAATGAATGAATGAATGAATGAATGAATGAATGAATAAATAAATAAATAAATAAATAAATAAATAAATAAATGCTGTAATCTGGTGGCACGTGCATGTAATCCTAGCACCCAGATTGGAGGACCAGGAAGCTTGGCCTGTGAGATGATGCCCCAGTTCAAACCCCCCAAATAAGCAATGATTACAGCAACAGAAAATTCCAGTAAGGGTACGGAGAGATGGCTTAGCAGTTAAGAGCAACTGCCACACTTGAGAAGGACCTGGGTTCAAGTACCACCACCATCCATGATAACCAATTTCAGGGGATCCATCCATCACCCTCTTATGGTCTCCAGACATGCATATGGTACCCATAAAATAAAAATCAATCTTAAAAACTCAAATAAATAATTCTGTTATTATTTATTATTATTATTATTATTATTATTATTATTATTATTATTATTATTATTACACTGGGACAGCAATTAAGAAAAACAAAATCGATGGGCAGTCAGTGGCCCATACATCTCTGTGAGCTCAAGGCCAATCTGGTCGACCCAGTGAGCTTCAAGACAGCCAGGGCTACACAGAGAAACCCTGTCTCAAAACAAACACACAGGAAAGAAAGAAAGAAAGAAAGAAAGAAAGAAAGAAAGAAAGAAAGAAAGAAAGAAAGAAAGAAAGAAAGAAAGAAAGAGAGGGAGGGAGGGAGAGAGAGAGAGAGAGAGAGAGAGAGAGAGAGAGAGAGAGAGAGAGAGAGAAGTTCTTACATACGTTACATATAAGGGAATGGGATAAGTGCACACACACACACCAACTAAAATATTATTGACAGGATTAATATAGATAGTAATGAAGTAATGAATGTAAGCGAGCACAGGGTGGAAGCTCGGCTCTGCTGGTGGCCCCTCCCCTGCTCCCAGCAGAACTGAGCTGCAGCATACTCCATTACTCACAATGCTGCGATGAACCTGATATTTCTTCTTTTCATCAGCTCTGGGATGCTCCGCCGCTCCCCTGCTGTGGCAGATGAAGATTTACATCGCCAGGACCAAGGGTCCCTACCTTGTGTTTCCTGGATGTCTTGTCTTTACATTTAAAATGTCCGCCGCTGCTGTTACTTTTCATTCCAACGCCATGCATACGAGTCTATTTCTTGTTCATTCAACTATGTCCTTCCTGTTCACTCTTACCCTTCCAAGACACAGCCCACTTCTCTACGGTGAGATTTGATGCACTTATACATTTCCACAGAGTTAGGATTACAACACTTCTCACTGCTCATTGCTTTGGACTTCTCCTCAGCAACTTCATTTTCGAAGAGACAGAAGCAAACCTATGGGCTCAATCTAGAGAAGCACTTGTGAGCTACAGCTTTGACTTCCGTTGTCAACATGTGTAGAATCTGTACCCAACCAAAACAGTGTTAGTAACAAAGGCTTCCCTGCTTCTTGCTGGTTGACTTAAAGAATGTCGGAGGTGCTCTTCTGGCATTCGCAGGCACCAGGCACTTGCACAGTACACAGACTTACATGCAGGCAAAACACCTACATACATAAAATAAATAAATACACACAAAAAGGCACTTGCATCACCGTGATCAATGAGCCCTTGTCTCCCACAGGGAGGAACAAAGTGCTGGACCCTCACCAATCTCTGGGCTTCCTGGCATTTCTCATCTTTTACTTGTCTGTCTCCTACCTTCCCTCCTCCCTCCTGTCTTTCTTTTCTAGACAAAGAAGAATGCACCAATATCCTCGTCTGGAGTCTATGAAGCTTTGCAGCCTCGATGGCCAAACCTGTTTTTCTCTGGTTGGGGGTCATCTCCACTCACACCAACCCCATCTTCATCTCAACATCGCTCTCTTCCAGAGGCTATCCTCCTAGCATTTCTATACAGACATCCACAGTTTCCTAGACCCCGTGTCTTTCATTTTCTGGGCTGTTCTCATTCATGTTTGATGGAGTGCATCCCTTAGCAACATGTTTTCAATATACCTTTGTTTAGATCAATCACAGTCGAGTAAAAGTGTGGGGAGGTATACAAGTCTTCAAAGGCCACTGCCTTTCACATCCACTGTGGTTTGAGTAGCTTGATATCAGCAGTTTCTTCTGCTCCGCTCCTCGCTCAATACCAGGAAGTGCTTCCTAGTTCCTTATTTGATATTTCCATTCTGGGGAGCTTTTCCCCTATTGTTTAAAGATGTCCCCTCTCTCTATTTTTTTCACCTTCCCATGACAGATGCTAATTGGATAACAGTCTTAATCGACAGGTGCTCTATTTTTGTTAAACTCTTTCTGCCATTCTCTGATCTATTTGTATTTCAGCATCCTCTTCTGGAAAACTCATTATTGAAATTTCACTTTGTATTTTTAATATTTTAAACTTTCATATGTTGTTTTTTTTTTTTTTTGGTTCTTTTTTTCGGAGCTGGGGATTGAACCCAGGGCCTTGCGCTTCCTAGGCAAGCGCTCTACCACTGAGCTAAATCCCCAACCCCTCATATGTTGTTTTTAAGGGACACTTTAACCTTTGTGTTGATTTTTCTTTTGCTAATGATTTCAGATATTTTATATTTTCTGAATTATCCTTCAATCAGTCTTCCCTCCTCCTCCTCCTCCTCCTCCTCCATTTCCTTCTTTTTCTTGTTGATTTTCTTATAGTTGTTCCTGTTAACTCTTTCAACTTTCTCCGAAGCTTCCCCCAAACCATCTCTTTCTGCTTGAATTCGTGCATACACTTTTTTCTCTGAGAAAGGAACAGCCCTGTCACTCTCTTATGACTCTCCTACCTCATGAGATAAACGGGATAATGGAGAGGACCTGGGCATTAGAAGTCTTTAAGTCTCCTCTTAATTTTATCTGTTACCCCAACATATAAAATCAATGGTACTTGGGTTCTGTAGAAGACACCCAAGCCTGAATTACTGAAAATGTCTTAAAATATGGTCTTACTAGGTTCACTTTCTTTCAGGACCTTTACTGTAACTTTGGAAGCATCACTAAGCCTTTAGACATGGGACATGTAAGAATAAATTCTATTTATATGGAACCTCTGACACCTTTGTCACATTTATGACAGACACATATGGCATCTACAGTGTCACAGTATTTGCATCGGCACACCTCTTGAATAGGAAACTTAAACTCTATCCAAAAAGCCTCGCAGAATTAGAATTAGTGAGAAGAAATGTTGTCATGACTCTTGTGTTCCCAATGAGAAAGTGTTAATGGGTTCATTCTTATAGCTATGCACCCAGGATGCAATGATTACAGTTTGGTGGGAGCATTGGGAGCTCACAAGATGGCTCAGCGGGTAGAGGCTGTTGTCCCCAAGCATGAAGACCTGAGTCCCTAGAACCTACAAGGGAGAGAATAGACTCCTAATAGTTGTCCTCTGATCGCATGGACAGTATGTCATGCATACAACACATACATACCCAGTAATGATGATGATATAGTGATGATAATGATGTTAATTTTTAAAAAATATAATGGAAGCAAAGCAGTAATATAGTCATGTTAAATCTAAAAGGAAATATCTACACAGGTATGTTTTACATTAAGACAACCAAAAGATGAACTGGATCAGATCAAACCTTGGAATTGGTTTACCTGTGTTAACATTTCATATAACTTCTTCAGAGAAAAGGAGAAGGAAAAGGAGGAGGAAGAGGAAGAGGAGGAGGGGAGGAGGGGGAGGAGGAAGAGGAAGAGGAGGAGGGGAGGAAGAGGAAGAGGAGGAGGGAGGAGGAGAAAGAGGAAGAGGAGGGAGGGAGGAGGAGAAAGAGGAAGAGGAGGAGGGAGAGGAGGAGGGAGAGGAAGAGGAGGAGGGGAGGAGGAGGGAGAGGAGGAGGGGAGGAGGAGGAAGAAGAGGAGGAAGAGGAGGAGGGGAGGAGGAGAAAGAGGAGGAGGGGAGGAGGAGGGGAGGAGGAGGAAGAGGAAGAGGAGGAGGGAGAGGAAGAGGAGGAGGGAGAGGAGAAGGAAGAGGAGGAGAGAGGAGGGAGAGGAGGAGAAGAAGGAGGTAAAGGAGGAGAAGGAAGAGGAGGAAGAACAGGAGGAGGAAGAAGAGAAGGAGGAGAAGAAGATAAAGGAGGAGGAGGAGAAGGAGGAGGAGGAAGAGGAGGAGGAGGAAGAGAAGGAGGAGGAGGAAGAGGAGGAGGAGGAAGAGGAGGAGGAGGAGGAGGAGGAGGAGGAAGAGGAGGAGGAGGAGGAGGAGGAGGAGGAGGAGGAGGAGAAGGAGGAAACATTTAGCCCAAGAACACTTTCAAGTGTCTGGAATGTTCACCCCATGCCTGACTCCCCTTGTTCCTGAGCTCAGATGTCCTCACAGATTGTGACATAGTCGTATGTGATAAACAAACAGTCCATTGTTCAGAATCAACCAAAAAGGGAAGCATAAGGGTGTTTGCGTATGCCTCAGAGGTCGCAGAGGTCAGGGACTCACAAGGACCCTCCATCCAGTTCCTGCCTAGGCACTTTCACTCTCACTGTTGTTGACAGTTGACAGTTGACACTGACAACAAAGATTCCCAGACAGAAAGTTCCCTGCTAAAGGCTTACCTTTCTCCCATCAACTGCACCGGTCTCATGAGACCACCTGGTCCACCTCCTACAGCTGAGGACTGGACTGTCTAGGTCATCATGGCTACACTGCACCAGCCTGTGGGGATATAGGATATTCAGTTGTGGCCTGGATACCTGATGGGGAAATGATGCTACTAGAGTTACAGGGTCCTAAAAATCTCTGAAGGACATTCAGAGAGCAATCAGCTTTTTTTTTTCTCCCAAAGGCTATCCCACATCTGGACTTTGAGTTGAGCTGCACTTCCCTCGGGTGATTCCCTTGCTTAGTGAATGATTAGATGAAACTATTGATATTTCTGCCAGTGACCTGCGAGTTGTCACTCCAATCAGTAACTTGGCTCCAAGCTCCTCTTTGTCACTCCACCTTCTCTTTGAAGCCAGTTGTGAAAGAAAAATCCCAGGAAGGTCGTCTCCCCCTTGTCTTCTGCAGAATATGTAAGCATTGATGAGGATCCATCTTGAGTTCTCTCTGGGGAATGGGGCAAGAGTATTCCCCATGCAGCATGTTCTCAGCAGCCTGCTCCCAAGATGTGCCAGAGAACCCCAGGTCTTCTGCACCAATCTTCCCTGCTCAAGCCTTTCACACCTCCCCGGACTGCAAAGCAATGTCTTGCATTGCCTGTAATTGACACTCCAGGATGCCCCATCAGACACAACACCCAAGTAAAAAGCCCTGTGGTTCTTTCCACACACTCTTTCCCTAGGACTTTGGCCCTACCTGGGGTGGCCTGGCCTACCCATATCTACATATTGAAATCCTGTTGATTTTCAAGGCTAAATCAAAGCTAGTACCTCCACCCAGAGGCCTCTGATCTCTTGGATCCCCTGACACTGAATGCTACTGGGCAGGAGTCTGAGAATACTTTCCATGCTGGGTGTGGTAGTGCATACTTTTAATTTCTCTTCCAGGAGGAAAAGGAAGGCAGATCTCTGTGAGTTTAAGACCAGCCTGGTCTGTGAAGAGGTTTCAAGGACAAGTGGTGCCACATAGGGATATTCTGTTTCAAAAACAAACTAAAAAATGAAGGAGGGGGAGGTGGAAGAAAAAGAAGAGGAAGAAGGAGAAGGAAGAGGAGGGGAGGGAAGAGGAGAGGAGGAGGAGGAAGGGAGGAAGAAGAGGAGGAAGAGGAGGAAGAGGGGGAGAGGGAGGAGGAGGAGGAAGAGGAAGAGGAAGAGGAAGAGGAAGAGGAAGAAGAAAAGAAGAAAACTGTCCTGCCACTGTCCATGGCTGACTTCACAACAGTGTTGATGCTCAGAGAAGGTAACTTGTCCTTTGTGATTTATGGAACTCACTGTCTTTCCTAAGGTAAAACACTGCAATGTCCTGGGAATGGGGACCCTCCAACTCACATATTTTCCAGCTGATTCTGGTTCATGGAAAACTGGAGTTTTTCTGTAGGGAAATCCATCAGGCTCCTGACCTGATGGATAACCAAATTTCTGTCCGTCCCCCCACCCCCACTTTCTCTGTCTCTGTCTCTCTGTGTCTGTTTCCCTCCCTCTCACTGTCTCTGTCTCTGTCTGTCTCTGTTTCTCTCTGTCTCTCTCTATCTCTGTCTCTCCCTATCTCTGTCTATCTCTGTCTCTCTGTATCTCTGTTTCTATGACTGTCTCTCTGTCTCTCTCTGTGTCTCTGTCTCTGTCTCTGTCTCTGTCTCTGTCTCTCTCTCTCTCTCTCTCTCACTCTCTCTCCCTGTCCCTTCTCTGCCCCTAAGGGCTTCCTCTCTGCTGCCTCCTTCTGCTTCCTTTGAATGCTCAGTTGCCACAGGGACCAAGGTGTGAGCTTCCCTGGTCCCCAGAGCCTTCTTCTCACTTCTCTACTTTCAGGAAAGCTGCTTCAATCCTCTTCTCACTCAGAGGAATCATTTCTTGTCTGGCCCTCATGCCGTTCTCCAGGATGGCATACTTGACTTCCCTTCTGGAAGATTCAGTGATGGGCTTGGACCTGCCTCAGTGCCTTGGTTAAGTACAGCCAGTTCCTCGCCTCTGCCTGTCTGATGCTTCCAGCACACACAGTCACCACCGTGTCTGGCCTCGGAATTAGGGGCTGTCAGGCCATTGATCCATCCCTCCATTAACACATATTTATCAAGGTCTTATTACCTGTGGGGCCCAGTGGGGCTGAAATGAATGAAGAGTAATCGGCCTTGCCTTTCTGGGCTCTTCCAGTCTGGGATAATGTACTGTAAATGGCTTTGTGGTGTCATCCTGTCTACTCGCCTTGGGAAGGCTGTTAATTCCTTGCTGGCAGGAACTTTATTTTCTTGGTCTCTGTGGCCTCCACATGGCTTACTGTGGCATACACAGAAGTGGCAGCAGCAGATCACGTATAGAGGCTTGTGAAATAGTAACAGTGTAAGGAGCGTGTAATCACGCTTTTTAATTGTATCCTGGCCTCTTGGGGTAGGCAGGATGAGACTGGGGGATGTACGTTCTGAAAAGCTTAATGAACCCACACTTCCCAAGTCCTTATTCGGGACAGCCTGCTCAATCTTTATCAAGTGAAGGTACGGAAAACTGTCTTTCAAGGTCTCTGCTCAGAGCAAGGGGTTATGGACATCAAAAGCATTATTTCTTATAAAGCAATAAAATAAAAGAATAATATGGAAGGGCTTCTAGTGAAAAAATAAAAATAGAAAAGGACACCTTCCCCAATGGTTAGGGCCTGCGGTGGTTAATTTATCTATAAACTGAGTGGGAATAAAGCATTCCTGGATACCTGGTTAACCATTGTTTCCGGTGTGCCTGGCATCCTGGATGTGGTTAGGACTGACATTTGACTTGGGGGTTTAACGAAGATCACTGATACAGTGTGGGTAGGCAGGGGCTCTGGTTTCATTTCTGTTGTGTGATAAAATACGCTGAGCTGAGACCCGAGTGCACGCTCACTGGCTTGTGAGCTGAGACCTGGTGCATGCTCACTGGCTTGTGAGCTGAGACCTGGTGCACACTCACTGGCTTGTGAGCTGAGACCCGAGTGCATGCTCACTGGCTTGTCTGCTTGTGATCAGGTTGCTTTCTTCACTTTTACACAGTTGGGGACACCCTCCCTTGGGAATGGTGTCAATGAGGTGGAGATTCTTACCTTAATTAACCCAACCCAGAAACTCTCTCCAAATATACCCAGAGCCTTTCTATGGTGATTCTAAATCCCATCAAGTTAACAATTCAGACGGACTCTCGAACCTCTCTTCTTTTCTCTTGCCCCTCCTGTCAGTCCAGTGCCCCCTAGGCAGTTTCACTTCTATTTCCATGACAGGCACACAGAAATTACCTTACACATAAATCTAGGATCCGCAAACCCTAGAGAGCAAACATCTGGTGTCTGTCTTTCTGGGTCTGACTTGATTCATTTAACATGATCGTCTCCAGGAAATACGCACCCATTTTCTATAGACAACATGACTTTATTCTTCTTTGTGGCTGAAGAAAACGCCACTGTATGGACACCCCGAATTTTCTCTGTTCATTCTTCTGTTGTTGAACACCTAGGTTGGTTTAATGTTGTGTCTACCACTATCGTCCCAAGCTGTCGTTTGGTATTTCATGTGATTTCAATTTCAGCATTCCATTATATGAATCTCAGCACTGAACACAATGAGCGAAACTTTAAAATATTGAGGGAGAGCTTGACTTTATATTTTTACCAATTGTTTTCCTTAATAATTTGTATTTTTGTTAATTATGCACATTTTGGGAGGGGGAGTTACATGTATGTGAGTGCAGGTACCTAACAGGGGTGTTGGATGCCGCTATAGCAGCTGTGGTCCTCCTGGTGTGTGCTGGGAACTGTACTCGGATGTTGTAGAAAAGTGTCTAGTACTCTGGATCACTGAGCCACCTTTCAGCTCCTTATTACATTTAAATATTATGTCTTTGGGTGGGAAGGTGGAGGGAGGTATGTGCCCATATGTCAGTGCAGTGCTCATGGAAGCCAGAAGAAAGCATCAAGTCTCTAAAGTTGAAGCTGTAGGCTGTTCTGAGCCACCTAACATGGATGCTAGGAACCAAACTTGGGTCCTCTCCAAGAGTTGCAAGAACTCGTAACTATGGAGCTGTCTCACCAGTCCTTCAGACTCTAATGTAAAAGAATGGACTGAAAAGGTGTTACCTAAGGAATAAAGGAGTCAGTGCCGCATTCCATCAGAGGCCATGGGGTGAAAAAGGAGAGAAAGATGGACACGTGCCAGGTATTGTGCATGCTTACGAGCCTTAAGAAGCTTTGAGAGACTGGAGCCGCTGGGGCTCAGAGCCAGCGATGGCACCCTGTGTTGGTGGCATTGGCTGTGTATAGCTAAATAGCAAAGGAGGTTTCTGGGAGTCAATACAAGTAGGCAGTGGTTCTACTTTTGATTGAAACAAAAGAGAAAAACAGTGAGTGTCAACACCTCACCTCTTGTGTCACAAGATCCCAGTGTGAGAATGAGTTCCCTCCTTCCCTGCTTCTCTGCAAGGCTACATCTCACCGTGGTGAGGAAGCCTCGATGCTTTGTCTATGGTGGCTCCATTTATCTATAACAAATGGCAGCTATATTTACACTAGTGCTATTGGAGTTCATTGCTATCGTCATTTCATGGAATCCTCGGGGGAATGGCTCTGGAATACATCCTCTCCTCTGTCAGGAGCTGTTTGCCTGTTTGTCTGAAGCAGAGAGAGAAAGACGGGGGCAGGGGGAGGGGAGAGGAGAGGGAGAGGGAGAGGGGGAGGGGGGAGGACCAGGATCCATTGGTAGATTTACTGGCCTGCTGAGGCATGGAATAACAAGAGGAGGTACCTTTGAGGCTCATGTTGACGGACTAAAGATTCTATTGACCTCGGTGGAATGAACAGGGAGGCCTGTGGATGAGAACAGATGTCTCGTGTGTATATTTCAGCAGTTGTTTCCGTTAGCTCCTGGCTTTGCTTCCCACGGTACTGTGAAGTATAAAAAGGCTAAGAAGAATAAACTTGAGGCTGACGTGGTGTTGACCGCCAGCCCTCTCGTATCTCTTGACTTTGCCTCTTCTTTCTGCCTTTCCTATAATCATCCTCACTGGCTCCTCAGAGGACTGTTTGGTTTGCGTGGAGGGCTCCAGCACTTCTCATGTCCCAATTAACTTTAGTTGACAGTTTGATATGGCCTCATGTCGCCTAAGAGGAAAGCCTACTTGGAAATTGCCTAGATCAGATTTACCTGTGAGGGAGTGTCTTGGTTGTTAACTGATGCAGAAGAGCCCAGCCCATGGTGGGTGGCACCATCCCTAGGCAGGTGATCCTAGGAAGTAAATGAAAGCTAGCTGAGTATGAGGTTGAGAATGATCTAGCAAGCAGCATTCCTCCATTGGATCCAGCATTGACTTCTCTCACTAATGGGCTGTAACCTGGAAATGCAAGATGAAATAAACCTTTTCCTCCCCTAAGTTGCCTTTTGGTCAGATTAATTTTGTCATGACGAGAGTGAGAGAACCTAAACAGCCCATAATGTCTGCTTATAGCTTAACCACATTCTTCTAAATACCTTGAGCTCTCCAGATCACTCCTAATTACAATTAATTTTGATACAATCAAAACACACTTGTGAATAGCTGTTATCCTGCATTGTTTAGGTGGTAATGATAACAGAGACATTTGTACCTGCTCGGCATTAGGTCCTTTCTGCCTGAGGGTTGGCTGGCTGATCTGGCCAACATGGAAGTCAGGCTTTCACACATGCTCTGCATGCTTTGTACTTCCTCTCAGCAAAAGTCCATCATATGGTGGTTTCAAAAGCATTTATTGCAAGGAGTGTGAATTCACTTCACATTGCTGGCTGCTGGCAGTAGTTATGTTGGAAACCTACTTCTTTAGAAACCACACACACACACACACACACACACACACACACACACACACAGATAGAGAGAGAGAGAGAGAGAGAGAGAGAGAGAGAGAGAGAGAGAGAGAGAGATTAACTGGATTTACTGTATAACAGGCCAACAATGCCCTACTAGACACCATAGGATAATAAACAAAAGCCTGGTACAAGGACTGGATCACCTTCTTTGGAGCTGTTGACAAGGGAGGTCACATAGATCCATAAACACTAAGGCTATTTCCTGTGTGTTTGATTATTGCCTTAGTTAGGGTTTCATTGCTGGGAAGAGACACCATGACCAAGGTAACTTTTGTAAAAGCAAACATTTAATTGGGGCTGGATCACAGCTTCAGAGTTCAGTCCATTATCATGATGGGAAGCAGGGCAGCGTGCAGGAAAACATGGCGTCTGAACAGTTGAGAGTTCTACATTTGATTCAAAGGCAGCCGGGAGGTGGGTACTAGGAGACCATCAAAGCCTGCCTACACAGTGAACACTCTTCCTCCAACAAGGCCACACCCAATGGTGTCACTTCCCGTGGGCCAAGCATATTCAAACCACCACAGTTACCTTCCAGAACTTGACAGCAAGACTTTATTGCTGTTGACACAACACACATGAGCCCCAGAACAGGGAGCGATCAAGCCTGTGCTGCCGTGCCAGCTTCATCCTATATGGGGCTAGCTTTCATAGTGCTGGAAGATGCTATGCACAGTAGAGGAGGAGAACCAGCTGGGACTTATTGGTTTTGCCTTGACTTCTCCTCCTCTCTGCCTCCCCCTTCCTTCCTTTGCAGTTGCTTCTTGGAGATTTCCCTCACTGACTTGTGATCTCAGCAAGGTGTTTTTAGTTCTGTTTGTTGTAATTTATGCAAAAATTTCATGGGTAACAGCAGGGCCCTTTGGAATATTCAATCCACTTCGCTCCCAGAAGCCACTTCTATCTACTTCTCATGTGGCATAAATTTACCGAGGTTTCTCATCCATGGGCAGGCCCTTCTGGGTCTCTCCATTGTTGCTGATTTTACCCTTTTTTTCACTCCTGCAGTTGCACCTTAACATGCTCCCTAGAGGGAAGGGAATAAATGCTTGTGTGTTCAGACATTATTCTGAACAACAAACCAGAACTGTTTTTTTTTCATCTTAACTTTTCCTATGTTCTTCTGCCTTGTTCTTCAAGGGTTTTAATTGCATGGAAAAAGATGATTAAAAATAAATAAAAATGGCAAGCTAAACTCTGAGGTAAAATATTTCCAGTTAATTAACTTCAAGGTGATGAAAATTATTCAGACTTGGATGCTAGAGCAGTGAGGCAGGAATGGGTAGGTGGGTGGGTGGGGAGCACCCTCATGGAGGCAAGAGGGAGGGGGATGAGAGGGGCGTTGTGGAGGGAAAACCGGGAACGAGGCAACATTCGACATGTAAATAAATAAAATAAGCAATAAAAATAGAAGAAAATTGTACAGACTTACCACTTTCAGAAAGTAGCCTCCAGGGGTTTTTAAAGAGTCCCCAACAAACCAAATCCACTAATTTACATAGGTCGATGTTTACATAATTATTTTAAAAATGTGTTGCTTTAACAGATGATGTCATAGTTAAAACTTGGCTTTGAGATAATCTCTATGTTCTTATACTATTAGTTACCTTTTAAACTGGGATGTGGGACACACAAACATACACATGCACACACACACACACACACACACACAGAGGGGGGTGGGGAGGGGGAGAGAGAGAGTACAGTTTAAATGCTCAGGTGATCAACCTGTACAGACAGGCCATGCATGAAGGGAGAGACAAATGGAGAAGAAAAGAAATTCATCGTCACAATTTCCTGTGACTTCCCCTTTAAGCTGATGGTTTTCTTCTTCCAATATTCTTGGAATTTATTGTTTTTCTTTGTCCTATTAGATCATTGGTTTTTTTTTCTCCCCTTTATCAATATAGTCATATGAAGTCATTGATTTCTGCTCTGCAAGTTCTGCTCCATCAATACCCACAGGCTTTACTCATTAGTGTGTTACTGTGAGTTCTTTCCTTATTGTCTTTATATTTTCTTAGGTGACTGTATAAAGTAGTGGATTTCATCAAGACATCTTGACATCTTGTTATACTTTGACCCCTCACTCTCCTCCCCATATTCCCACTTAATTCTTAAGATTTCTAATTTGTGTTTGAACTAAAATCATGTGTAAATGTGGATATTTTCTAGACACAATTAGTGAAAGTATTCCATAGTATACCATAAGAGTGCCTGGCACGGGGTCGGGGATTTAGCTCAGTGGTAGAGCGCTTGCCTACGAAGCGCAAGGCCCTGGGTTCCGTCCCCAGCTCCGAAAAAAAAAAAAAAGAACCAAAAAAAAAAAAAAAGAGTGCCTGGCACTCTGAAGAAAGCAGGGCTATGCATAACCCTTTAGTTCCAGCTACTCTAGAAGCTGACACAAGAAAATCACAAGTTCAAGGACAGCCTGGGCTACCTATTGAAACTTCATTTTAAAGCAGAACCCACTAAGACTAGCTGTGAGAATATTCACAGGATAAACATATTCATATTAACATCATTCAAACCAATAAAACAAAAAAATGATGGTTTGGATCTTTGAATTGAATTGCTGTCTACTTACAGTAAAAACAGTTCTATGTATACATGTCTATATTTGTATACATGTATGTACACATGAACATACACAAGGATATTTCATGTATATATTTATATATAATATACATACATACATTATATGTTTATAAATGGATAATAGCATGCACATATACATATATAATCATATATGTGCTTATCTATGAGTACACATGTGTATTTGGTTATATGTGCATGTATAATATGCATATATGTATATGTATAAGTATATATGTGCCATCTGCTGCTAATTCTGGGTGATATATGTGTGAACATACATGTTTACATGTGTATACAAAAACACTATAAGTCTACTTGCCTAATTGCCAGGGATGACTTTTCTTGGACTCACTGGGTGCTGGAGGACATACACAGATGTCTCTGATATACCAGCACTATGGGCCTGACCCCTCATGATGACTACCCCCTGGCTGCAGGACAGGCCAGTGTAACAAATAAAGGGACCCAAAAGAGAAGACTGTCCCCCTGGTTGGCTTTTCTAGTGCCATCTGCTGCTAATTTTGGGTGATTAATGAGCCTAGACTATCTCAGGTTTGAAGAGAGACTTGTACAGTGTGTGTGTCATGTGACTGTTAGGCATGCATTTAAAACCACCCTAGAGATGATTCATACCCATATGGATGGATTTTAGTTTCTGCCCAAGGGTTCTGCATACTTTGATGAATATGGAGCCATTTCCACTTCATTACTTCTCTAAGATGGCACTTATCTTGTTCATGTTAATTGGATCCACACTTTTTAATTTATCTCAGCATCACATTGGTACGGCATCTAGTATGTGTTAACAGTTGGATTTCTCCTTAGTTTTAGTTTTGGAAGTTGATATATTACTTTTTAAGACCTAGTTATAAATTTAAAAAAATGTGTCTGTCTGTATGTCTGCATAGTTTATGTGTGCCGTGTGTGTGCAGTGCCCTCAGAAACCAGAAGAGGGCATGGGATCTCCCCATAGCTGGAGTTACAGGTAGTTGTGAGTTGACTGGTATGGATACCAGGCACTGAGCCAGGTTGCTCTGCCAGAGCAGTATATGTTTTTAACTGCTGTGCCCTGCTTTATTATTTTACTGGAAAACCTTACACTCTAGAAATTTAAGAAGATTCTTCTTTGAGCCGCTGACATGTTTTGAGAACACCTAGATCACCTTGTCCATCAACTGCATTTCAATGTTCATTTACTTATCTCACATTTCTCCATATTGGGATCTTTTTGATGATGGGATCTTGTGACACACTCTGTGACCTCTCACGGCTACAGAAAGATAGTGTTTAAATATTTGTTGAATAGCTAGCCTAGGATCACACAGCTAGGAATATATCCACATAACTTACTTGAGAAAATACTCTACTCCAGTGGGTCACCCTACACTTTCTAGCACGGCCATGCACCTAGCCTTTCCATCATGTTTCCTGATTCACCTCTCTGGGTTCCTGTAGGTTTTCTAAGTGTTCTTTGTGATCTAAGGGTGAGGAAGAGCAGTGGGGTCATGAAGCCAGACAGGTGTTGAGGATGTTGTAGTGTAGGACAGATGACCGCAATGAATGTCACACGGCTTCTGATTTATGGCAGAGCTGTAGTTGGGGCTTTAGCTGAGAGCCCCAGCTTCATAGGCAGATGGAAAAGTGACTGGGGACAGTTAAGAGTAGAATCCGTAGTTTCTTGGATGCTAGAAATGTAGCATCCTCTGGGTGAGGGCCAGGGACACTTCTGGTACCCGAGGAGAACTGTGTGGGCTTCCCTGGTGGAACAGGCTGTTGGGAGGGTGGTGAGGAGAACGGAAGTCAGGAAGAGGGCTCTGAAGCAGAGACCATGGAGGATGTTCCTTGCTATCTGGTTTGTAGGCCAGCCTAGGCTCATTAATTTTCTTACACAGCCCAGCACCACCTACCTAAGAATAGTGATGCCCATAGCAGAATGGGTCCCTCTATGTCAACTAACAATCAAGACACCCTCCACAGACCTATCCAAAGGCCAACCTGATCTGGGCAATCCCTCAACTGAGACTCCATTCTCAAGTGACTCTAGGGTGTGGTGAAGTTGACAGTTAAAGCTAACTAGGACAGTTAACTTTCATCTTGTTATATGTTGCCCGCCTCTGTGTCTGACCTAATATCCTTGTGATTATCAAGTAAAATCCCACTTGGACCATGCAAACAGTCTCAAATACTACAATCCCTAAAGCCAAGAACATTGTCAGACCAATATCTGAAGTTTATAGCAGAGACTTCCCCACCTCACTCTAACCTGCCTACCTGACTTTTCCACCTTAATTTACAACAGTTTCGGTCTGTTCTTATAAAAGCCTCATTAAATTGTCACCACATTGGGACATAATACATGGGTAGCCTGAATCCCTGGGCCTTGGCCCAAAGTCACTCGCATCTGCTGATGCTCTGTATGGAATCATCTCCCTGCTTGCAGAAAAGGGAATCCTTCACTAGTGAATATGGGCGTGTAGGACTGTGAGTTCATTTTGAGAAGTTTCTGGATCCTGAAGATGGACTGTGAACCAAGACTCTGTCAACTGATATCCCACCCAGACCCTGACTGACCAGAGGTGACATTCCATCACCCAAGAAGATCTTTAAAATGGTGACAAAAGTTTGATGATCCAGCTATTGGAAGGGGATCAAAAATGGTGGGCTACCTTTCTACTGCTGCACAAAATACTCAAGAAGATTGGCGTATAAAGGAGATTCATTTGGGCCATGGCCTCAGAGGTTTTGTCCATGGGAGTCTGGCTGTGCTGCCTTGGGTTTGCATTAACATGGTACCTTATGGCAGAAACCTATCCAGAAGGAAGCAGCTTCCTTCATGGCAGCTGGGAAGTACAGAGGAGTAGGAAGGGGTTGGGGGTCTTACTATCCCTTTCAAGAGCACAGCTTCAAGAACATCCTTTCACGAACCTTCTCAAGTCTCCCCACCTTCCAGTAGCACCAAGGGTGGTGACTGACCCTTGTCATAGGAGGCTCTAGGGGAAATTCAAATGGTAATAAATGGAGTCCTGTCCCTGTGTCCTTCATGTCTGGGATCGTTGTTGGGGTTTTGTCGAATTTAGTGTGTGTGTGTGTGTGTGTGTGTGTGTGTGTGTGTGTGTGTGTGTGTTTATGGCGGCGGGGGCTCAGCCCTCAAATATGTGCCTTGCTGTACTTGTGGAGGCCATAGGACAAGGTGTGGAAGTCAGTTTTCTCCTTCTACTACATGGGTCCTGGAGTCAAAACCAGGACCTTAGGCTTGGCGGTATGAGCCTTTACCCTTTGAGCCCCTCCCAGCCTGGTTCGGGTTTTTCTCAGCGTTCATAGTCACATTCACTGCCCCCAACCAAGAGCTCTGTAAACGCAATGGTTGGGTTTTTTTTTTCTTTTCTTTTTATCTTAGATTTGCAGAGTAGTACTTTTTAAGAGAAAGTCAATTCTAATTGGAGCCATTCTCACCTAAGATTAGATCTGGGGTGAGAGGAGGTCACAGAAGCTATTCAGTCTGAGGTCCTATTTAGATAGGAGGAGAGAGGGTGAGTTGGAAGGGAGGCAGGGACGAGGAAGAGAGGAAGCACATTAAGATGTCTTAGGAGATCAACTGAACTATCTCAGGATAAAGTCGACATTTGGCGACTTTTTTCTTTTAAAATTATTTTAATAGTTCCTCTAAAGAGGTTTGCTGATTAGATTTTAATTTTGTTCTTGAGAATACTTGGGTTTCCTGATTGCACTGGAATCATATGCAGGGAGGCTTAGCACACTTTGAACAGTTGTTTGTACCCCATAAGCCTCTAGGGTGAAGATCCCTGATTCTAGTATCAACTAGAAACTTTAATGCCCAGTAATCCTTACAGAGACAAGACAGGAGTTTCTGGAGATGACCAGGAAGACCCTCTCTGAGTCTTGAGAAGATCACACGGCATACTCTGCCGACAGTTGCTTGTTGTGCCTAAATTGTCTAAAATGAGAAATGACATTCAATAATCTATACTTGCCACAAAAACATGTAGAAAGTAGAGCTCGTCCTACAAAATTCCTGCAGCAAACAATTTTGAATGTAATCTCCACATATAATCTCCAATGTTCCTATCATGCATATGCCTCCTTTGGAAAATAAAAACAGAGTAATGGTGAACTAGAGGTTGAATGTATCTATTTGATTATGTGCATATGTGTATTTATGTGGGCATGCATGTGCCAAGGCATGTGAATCAAGGCAACATGAAAACTCATGGGACTCAGCTCCACCATGTTGGTCTGTGAGACTGAACTCAGGTTATCAGGTAGGCAGCAGGTGCCTTTACCTCCTGAGCTACCTCGCCATCAAAAACTGTTGCATATCTTGAAACCCACATTTCCTGAAGAAACACCAGGGAACTGAATTCGGTGAGAATAAAGAGAGGTCAAGACCCTCCCAGCATTGGAGATGACAGCCGGCCCTGTTGGACTCAGCCTTAGGATAATTGCTATGACTTGGAGCTCTAGGTACTGGGCACATGGAGGTAGATCCTCCTTACTCTGACTGCTGAATGGCTCCCTAGCTGCTAAACCCCAAGTTATTTAAGATTAACTTGTGAAAGTGTCTAAACTGTTTTTCAAACTGCAGGGGCCATGACCCATATATATGTGTGTGTGGATTGTATAGGATGATGGATTGTGTCATATGACGCAAGTGTAGCTATCGTTTGAAATGTTATTTTGGATGTGTGAGCATTGGTGTATTGGTTGCTTTCATGTTGCTGTGACAAAAAAAATTTACTGAAGAGAACGACTTGAAAGGAGGAAGAGTGATGACTCCAGCCTATTGTTGCTGGCCTCATGCACCAAGGAAAAGCATAATAGCCACAGGAGCACACAGCAGAGACCATTCTCTGCTTCTTAGCCAGCAAGAAGCAACCAGAGATGCCTACAGTGTCCCATCCTGGAGATATAATTCTTCCAGCAAGCGTCACCTTCTAAAGTTTCTAGAACTTTCCAGAATAGCAGCCCCAGCTAGTGATCAAGTGTTCAGGACTGAGAAAGAGTCTTTTCTATTTCTGAGAGTTTATGTCAATTGTCCTCTCGGCAGGACTTAGAATAGACCTGGAAATAAATCTCCAGGCATGTCTGTGAGGGTTTATCTAGGGCAGGCTAGCTGGAGTTGGCACTGAGCCAGGGGCAGGGTGGGGTTCCAGACTGCACAAAGGAGAAAAGTCATCTGAGCAGTGGCATCCATCTCTCTCTGCTTCCCGACTGTGGATGCAGTGTGATCCAGTTGCCTCATGTTCCTGCTTTCCACTCCATGATGGGCTGTGCTCACAAACAAGTCTTCTTGTCTATACAGGTTTGTACTTTGGTATGTATACAAAGACTCGGGATTCTGGCTTTTGTCAGATGTATGTTAACCTTTTATTGAAAGTATCAAGCTTTTTTTTTTCTAATTGTAGCTACCTCATACTTTCGTCAATAATATATTAATGCTCTAATTTTTTCCAATGACCTTTCAAACACTGGGGTATTTGCTTTATTGGCCACTGGCCATTTTGGTAGCATTTGGTAATCCCTCACTGAAGCATCATTTGATGTTTCCTTAGCGTCTGTTGTTTTATGTATTGACTGACTGTGATGGTTAGCTCTAATTGTCAACACTTGACACAACCTAGAATCGACCAGAGAGTCTCAATGAGGGACTGTCTACATTGGGTTGGCTTGTGGACATGTCTATGTGAGATTGTCCTAATAAACAAATTGATGTGGGAAGATGCAGCCACTGTGGGTGGTGTCATTCCTTAGCCAGGGAGTCTGCAATTGTGCATGAGTAGAGACATCAAGCTGAGCAAGAGCAAACAATTATGCAAGCATGCATTCATTCACTCTTTTCTTGGCTATGGGTGTGACAGAACTAGCTGTTTTAAGTTCTTGCTGCCTTGACTTACTAGCAGTAATAAACTGTGGCCTAGAGTTTTTGAGCTAAAATAAATTCTTTTGCATGTTGCTTTTGTCAGAGCATTTTAATCACAGCAAAAGAAATGAAGCTAGGACACTAACCATTATGTCACTGATAAATCGTTATTCAAGTCTTATCTCATTGACTTGTAAGGATTCTCTATGTTTTGGATATAAGCCATTGCCAGATAAATGCTAAAACATTTCATTTCATTTCAGAGGCTTCTGGCTTTTATTTGCATTTCTTAATAGCATCTGTTGAGTAGAAAGAGTTGTTTCATTTTGATAAAGTACATTTTTTAAATTTTTTTCCCTTTTGTGACTCATGGCTTTGATGTTATATTTTAAAAAAATCTTGGTCTAATCCAAGGTCACAGTTTCACACTTAGCTCTTATACTTAGTTAATTTTGGATAGACACATCTTTTAGAAAAAAAAGATTTGCTTTTTATTTTTAATTAAATGTTCATGTGTATGGTTTCCCCCTGTGTGTGTGTGTGTGTGTGTGTGTGTGTGTGTGTGTGTGTGTGTGTGTGTGTGCAGCTGCCCTTGGGAGTCAGAAGAGGGTGTCAGTTCCTCCAGAGCTATAGTTACAGGTGGCTGTGAGCTCGGAACCTAACCCCAGTCCCCTGCAGGAGAGCAAGTGTCCTTAAGTATTGTCCATCTCCCAAGCCCCTGAGTGGTTACAGCTTTTGAACCTTTGTACTGATTAATGAGGAGAGTGAAGGGAAGGCACAGAGCTCTGGTCCCCAGACAAATGAAAAGGCAGAATGAGCGGCTGCTGGAGTCTGCTGAGCAAAGCTGGTGGGGCTTATTCTTGTCCACACTTCCCATCACCAAGGCTATGCAAGAATTACTGTTCCCTTCATTTGCTAAAAACAAAACAAACCCTCAAGCCTGGGTCAGGTGTTTCCTACTGGACGAATCCACTGGGCATGTCCCTTGACCCCACAGAAGTGCAGTCGTCCCTCATGTCCTGTGCTGGGATCTAAACCCTCCCACCACATCCACATTCCTCTAGCTAAGTCCTTCTAGCTCCTCTCCCTCCCAGGGGCTGCCTCTGCTTCTCTCCACTCTTGCCCCGTGTTTTAACACTAACATTCTGCACATGGAATGTGTCACTTGGTATTTGTACATTGCAGCTTTGAAAACAAGGGCAGACCAGGAACATGGAGTTGGATGGATTTCCCAGAGGATGCTGGAGGGTAAACAGTTACTGACTTCTGCTCCAATCTGTCTCGTTAGACAGCTGAAATTATTAGGCCTTTGGCTCCCTGGAATCACTTGGGAGAGAGGAGAGGCCAGGGTGGAGAATGACTTGTGAACGAAGATGGGCAGAGGCCCTTGTCTTTCACTTATGGACACCCAGAGCTGATGGATTACTCTCTAGTGGCTTCTTGGACCCAGCTGTCTTATCTGTTTTTACTTACTCTTAAAAGGATTACATTAGCACATTAGCCATTATCTACATCCTGGCGAAGCAAAATTTTGAATTTGATTCAAATCTGATGTTTTGGCAACAGAGGTTGGGAGCAACATACACATTAATTTCTTTATAGGAATAGACAAGAGATACCTGGCAGAAGCGTTCTACAGAATGTTCTGTGGCAGATGGACCATTGGACCAGGCGTGCTGCCACATGACAGCATGGTCACTCCTAACATGGATTTATGCACCAAAATCAGGTAAGAGCTACAGTGTGACACAAATAACATAGATAAAAACCACAACATATTTTTGCGAAATACCAGTAAGCATACTGGTGTCCAGGCACAGTATCAGCCATGTAGCGGGGAGTATCTTATGTGGGATGAGAAGGCACCAGTATTAGTTCCTTGGGGCTCTGCAACAACTCCTATTACCCAGGCAGCTCAAAATAATAGATCTGTCTTTTCAGAACAAGGGTTTGGCATAACTAAAACTGGGCTGAAATTGGGGTGTCAGCAGAACTGTGTATCCCACGCCTGGGGGAGGTGGCCAGGGGAAATCTGTTCTCACTCTGCTCAGCTTTGGTTAGCCTCCACATTCTTTGGCTTGTGGCTGTAGCCCTATCTTCCAGGCTGGTGTGGCAGTTGCCAATTAATGCTACTCAAATCTACCTGGCTGCAGCAGTGTATTCCTCACTACCCGCCCCAATGTTCTGGGCTCCCTAATGAAAGACACACACACACACACACACACACACACACACAGTCTTTATATCTTAATATACCTTAAACAGCTCAATCACCAGGCCACTCCCAAACCTCCAAGTGGCTAAGACACTCCCTCTGATATTCCCGAGTTATTACTTACTAAAATCTGTTGTGGTTTGCCCTGGAGTTATCTGTATTTTGATGCTAATTCCGCTGCCCCAAGGACAGCTGCCTAGTCTCTGTACTCGGGACTCAGGTGACTTCACCAGAACCTTCTCCCCATTGAATTTGTAAAATACAGGTGAGGGGCAGATAGAAGGAGGCCTGTCATTGGAGGAGAAGGAAGGATGGGCAGGAGAGAAGTTTGAAGGAAGAGGAGACAGGAACAGAAAGGGGAGACAGGAGGGAGAGGGTGAGAAGCCATGGCAGGTGACGTTAAGATTCCGCTCTGTGTATTTACAGGTTGTTATTAATGTTCCTAAGGGATGGATGGTACTGGGCTTTGTATGTTTAGGTGGGCAATTATATCTTACCAATTGGGTCAAAGGTTATTGTGTTGTGTGTTCTTTTATGTGACAGTTTAAGTGTAGGAAAGTGTGCGGCGGCAGGAGACACTGGGCCACCGCGGAGTTAGGATGTGTTTCCACCAAGATTTCTAGCAGATATCTTGGGGCACTGAGGTGCTGGATATAGAGGGGATAAAAGACAACCCTACTTTTTTTATTTTTTATATTTTACAACAAGAAAAATCTATATTCCGTTTTTGTTGCCCTAGACCTAGTGGCAGGGGGCAGGGGGGCAGGGAGGCCTGGGACTTCTCTTCCCCACTCTTACTTGTTGGTTGTCTGTCTGTCCTGCCCTTCTCAGGTGTGGCAACTACTCCTTTCCCAGCATGGCAGCTCTCCCTTCCTCCTCCCTTGGTCTGGGAATCCTAAAAGTCCCACCTCTGTCTCCTTGCCCAACTACTGGCCGCCAGCAACTTTATTTACCAATCAAAACCAACTAGGGGCAGAGACCCTCAGTGCCTTACATGCAGATTCTCCTGCAATTTTGGGGACCCGATTAACATAATACACTCATTAGACCAGACCACGATAGACTGGCACCTTCAATTCTGTTCCATTCTGTCTCCATCTTTTCTGTGTATGGGTTCTTATTAAATTCAAGTAGTTACACTTAGAATCCTCTCAGATAACCTTGTTCACCTCTCCTTCTCAGGATCCCTACCGAGGGGCTGAGAGGTAGCTCAGTGGTTAAGAGTACTTGCTGTTCTTGCAAAGGGTCTGGGGTCAATTCTCAGCACATACATTTCTCAGCAATTTCTCAGCAAACTACATTGTTTCAACCTTCAAAGCATCAAGAATTGACCAGCTGTCATCTCGTGCATGACCCACAGCCACACTCTTGTAGGAACAGTTGCTGCTCTCTTTGTTTTTGCCTTAAACCATTGTTGTCCAGCATGCCTTGTCTACACAGCAGCTGGAGTTTCTTTTGATGTGTCAGATCATACCACTTTTGTCCTCCCCCTTCTCTCTTTAAAAAGAAAACCTTGTTGAGACTGGAGAGATGACTCAATATTTATGAGTGATGTAGGGGACCTGAGTTAGGTTCTCATCGCCCGACTGGGGCAGCTCTCAATTGCTTGTTACCCCAGTTCTAGGGATTATAATGCCCTCTTCTGGCCTCTGCAGGCATGCACACACACACACACACACACACACACACACACACACACACATGGGGGGTGGGGGGGAGAGAGAGAGGGAGAGAGAGAGAGACTTAACTTTGTAAAAATGTCTTTATATTTTTCTTTACTGCATTTAATTAGCAGCTGGCACGTTAATCTCTCACTTGCTCATCTGTCTCTTGTAGCTTAGCAGAAGTCCCGCAGGGGCACGTTTGATTCATTCCCAGAAGCACAGTCCATAGGTGACACTCTAAATCACTGCGGGATGAACAATCGAGAAGAAGAGCACTGCAAACAGAGGGACTTTGCGTAGTCCTGCACTGAAGGTGTGTCATTTATTCGCTCAGTGTTTCTCTACACCAAGAAAACCCAGAGAAGTTGAAAACCCCATATTTGTACAGTACAGAAGATGCCGCTACCTCCAAGTTACATGAGTCTTGTTGGCCACTCAGTGGATATGGCTTAGTGTTGGCCTCTGTCCAGAGAAGTGTGTTGTGTCTTGGAATGAGGTCCAGTCAGATACTTTTCAGATACAGTATCTTGTGTAAATGGCTTAAGATCTCTGAGGTCCTGAAGCTGGAGTTACTAACTGGGTAGGAGCTGCCTGACACAGATGTTGGGAACTGAACTCAGGTCCTCTGCACGAGCAACAATTGCCCTTAACCACTAAGCCACCCCCACCTCCCACTCCCAGTGCTCTTGAAAACCCTTCCTGCACAGCATCCGACTCTCTTTCTCCAAGGCAGGATCTTATTTCTCTGAGGCCACCGTGGTAGAATTTGTGGTTGACATTTTCCTTTTGCAATACTGTCTTTCCAAGTGGCTTTCACGTGGATGTATATGCAAGAAGAACTTCAACACAACAGCGGCCCCGGTGACACTTGAAATGTCACTGGGCTATTTCTACAGAGCAGACGTAGAATGGAGGTTTGAGATAAAGCTTTGGTTTCTATAGGTAACAAGACAGCCACAAATAAACAAACAGTAACAACATGTTTCCAAAAAGCACTGCCTTACAGATTTTGTACTGATTATTCTATATAATTCTATATAATTCTCACATCACTAGAATAAGCAAGGTCCCACAATGATCTCTATTTTATAAGCTCGGAGACCGCAGTAGAGGGCAGCTAGGGAGCAGAGGGAAGATTCTGACTAAGGATTTTTAATATCTTGCATTTTTATGCCTGGAGATCTAAATTGGAAGTTGAAATGGACCGAATCTTCTAGTTATTAAAATCCCTTCTTTCTGTTGTCTGTGTGGAAAGCCAAAGGTTCAGGGTCTTCCACAGCCAACTCTTAAAGTTAAAAGAGGAGCTGAACGAATCCCGAGCATCCCTTCACATTCATATCACAGCTGAAGGCTTTCTCCTCAGAGAAACTACTGAAGATTCAGGTCATTAAAATGTGTCAGAAGCTGCTGCATGGGGCGCACTGGTGCTCATGTGATTAAGGAAATGCTATCCCTTCCCCACAGCAATGCTTTTGTCAGAGACGGATAAAGATAACTGAACTGGCAAGCCAAGGGCCCAGAGAATTCATCATCAAGATAAATATGAAGAGGGAAGTCACAGGCTTGTCTGGACTTTCAGGGCTGGCCAGGCAATTGTTCTTGTTTGGTGCCCCCAGCAGGCTCTAGCTCCCTTGAGAAAATTAGCCCGAGGTTTAGTGGGCTGCCCAGTGAGCTCAATGACGCTGTACATTGTCCCATTCACGTCTTGCAGACCAACTCTACAGTTGGTTTTAAAGTAGTCAAAGTCAGTGAGTGGACAGCTATGCCCTTCTGATGGGTTGTCTTCAACATTAACCTGATAGACTTCAGAATTACCATGGGAACAAATCTGTGAGCATCTAAGGAAACTCTAGAGAGTTTCCTGATCAAGTTCACTGAGGTGGTAAGAGTATCCTAAACTGAGGAGCAGATGACAGACTGAGGCCCCATACTAGAGAAAAAGAAGAAAGTGACCTGAGCCTCAGTTTCCTGACTGTGGATACAGTGCGACCAACTGCCTCAGGCTCCTGTTGCCTTGACTTCCCTCACAGTATGAGCCAAAAGAAGCTCCCCTTCCTTCCTTCTTTCTTTCCTTCCTTCCTTCCTTCCTTCCTTCCTTCCTTCCTTCCTTCATTCATTCTTCTTTCCTCCAACCCCCTTTCCCTCCTCCCTCCCTCCTTCCCTCCCTCCATCCCTCCTTCCTTCTCTCCCTCCTTCCCTCACTCCTCCCTTCCCTCCTTCCTTAAATTGCTTTTCTCAGGTACCTTTATTATAGCAACACAAAAAGTAACCAGCACAGCCTTCTGTCTCAACATTGCTGAGACACCTGGAAGACCTTCTCGGGCCTCTCTCTTCATTCACTATTGAAACGATGTCAGTTTTCACTGTCAGGATCCCCCTTTCCAGTGGCAACTCTTCAGGCTTACTTAGTCCATGACATAATCCTCCCACCATGCCCTCCTCTGCCATATACTTTTCTTGTTAAATCCAAGCTAAAGGACAACTCCAGGGTCAGCCTTGACTTACCGACGGGGTCACTGGAGGGATGGGAATGGAGAAACTGGGACAGAATCATTCGGCAGGGAGAGTGCTTATGGAGGGAGCTGGAGAAAGTGCAAGGGCCCCCACGGGACCTTGTTTGGGACCTTGTTTCGTGCTGTTTCCACAGTGTGGTCACCTTTCCTCTTCAGTCTCAGAATTAATCCCGCTGTAGCACAGTGCCCATCCTAAGTTTATTGACTGCTCAGATCGGTCTCTGTCAGACAGATCCCAATGTGCCCTGTGATCAAGTCACTGATTGAAAATGGAACCAATAGGCAGAGAGCAGTGCAGACAGCTGATTTGCATGCCTGGTCACAGTACCACGGAGGGCATTGAGCTAGGAGTGAACTATCTGCCCTGCAAATTCCACCTCCACTTCTGAGCACTGCAGATTGGGTCTCAAAGGTCTTACTTTAGCAGAGCCTCCCTGGGTGGCCTGCAGATTTTTCTCTGAAGTTTGTTCTCCCCAACACTTATCCTTTCTTGTAGGATGTCTCCAGGTAAGCTAATACAGAGAACTATGAATACTCTAGTTGATGTTTGAGACTCTCCCTCCCTTCTGGATCAGCTGATGAATAGACCTGCCCACTTCTCTTTCACTCTTGCTTCAGCTGTGGCTCTGCCCATGGCTGAGATGGGGTAAGGAAGGCTTTGAAGGAAAACTGCACCAAAGACATCATTTTGGTGTGGCAGGGCAGAAAGCCTGAGCTGACCTTTGCATTCTGACTTTGGCATTCACCTTACCAAGACTCTAGCTTCTTTATGTGACTCTGTCTCGCATAAAGGGACCAATCACGATAACTCTCAGGTTTACACATCAACTCTAAAATCATTGGCTCTGTGTTTTACAGCCCCTCTTACTCCCTTTTGAAATTTGAGTTCTCTGTTACTATAATCTTGTTTTCTTTTTCTGTGTGTGTGTGTTGTGTATGTGTGTGTTTGTGTATTTGTGTTGTGTGTGTATGTGTTTGTGTGTGTTGTGTATATGTGTGTGTTTGAATATGTATGTTGTGTGTGTATGTGTTTGTGTGTGTGTTGTATATGTGTGTGTTTGTGTATGTCTGTTGTGTGTGTATGTGTTTGTGTGTGTGTTGTATATGTGTGTGTTTGTGTATGCCTGTTGTGTATGTGTGTGTTTGCGTATGTGTGTGTTTGTGTATGTGTGTTGTGTGTGTGTCTGTGTGTGTTGTGTGTATGTATTTGTGTGTGTGCTTATCTATGTGTTTGTTTATGTGTGTTGTGTGTGTGTCTGTGTGTGTTGTGTGTGTATGTATTTGTGTGTGTGTTTATATATGTGTATGCGTTTGTGTGTGTTGTGTATGTGTGTGTTTATGTGTGTGTGTGTGTGCGCACACGCGTGCATGCATGTACATTCACATGCCATGGCACATGTGTGGAAGTCAGAGGGTAACTCTTAGGAGTTGGTTCTCTCTTGTCACCTGGTGGGATCCGGGGATCAAACTCAAATCCTCAGACTCTTGTGTAAGTGTCTTATCCACTGAGCCATCTCTAGAGTCCTAGAAAGTGTTTATTTGTTAGGGTTTTAATTTTTTGTTAATTTTGTTATTGTTTTGAAGTGAGTTCTCTCTATGTAGCTGGTTTAGAGTTCATCATATAGAACGGCTGGCTTCCATTCACAGTGATCCTCCTGTCTCTGCCTCCTGAGTGCACCACACCTAGACACGCTTCCAGGACCTAATTTGGGGCTGCAGTCTCATATGAAGGATGTGTCTCAGCTCACACAGCGCTTAGTCTGGGATAGAGAGATGGCTCAGTGGTAAGAGTGCTTGCTGCTCTTCCAGAGGTCCCACACTGGTTGGCTCACCACCCCACGTAACTCAAGCTCCAGGGGATCCGATGCCTTCTTCCGGCCTCCATGGGAGCCTGCACACATGGTGTCCACTGAGACATATTAGTAAAAATAATAAACCTTAAGACAATCATAAGGAACCCCCATCCCAAAGTCATTATATGATTTCAATAGGAAAAAGGAACACTTCCCTTCCTTTTTCTACACGGGAGCTACTTCCCAAGAGTTAAGTGTACCGCAAAGCCACACAATGTCCCTCACCTACCAGTATTCTGTTTCATTCTCTCTTTGAATTGAACATTCTTGTTAGGAAGGCTCCGGACATTCATCCATCCCAGAATTGGCTTGACTTGTCATCCCTCTTTCTATTCGGCAGGCATGCTAACCCTGGCAGACAGCCATCGTTTCCCTTTATAAATTCTTTTATCTGCCACTGCTTTTATCTTATCAGACTGGCAGTATGTCCTTGTCTTTCTTCTCCTAAAGATAATTCCCGCTTTGCTATGTGTCATAAGTGTCATCTAAGGCACGGCTCAAAATAACAAATAGATCTGTCTCCAGTGTGGAGAGCAAGTTGGCTGCACAGGCTTAGACAGTGAGAAGCCGGGCATG